>NW_024468985.1:0-269969 GCF_003184825.1 Aspergillus fijiensis CBS 313.89
GCTCCTCTGGCTCCTCTGGCTCCTCTGGCTCCTCTGGCTCCTCTGGCTCCTCTGGCTCCTCTGGCTCCTCTGGCTCCTCTGGCTCCTCTGGCTCCGGCTCCGGCTCTGGTTCCTCCAACAATGGATCTCCGGTTGTCGTGACCAAGATCAACCCTAAGACCACTAACACCCGCCTCATGTAAGTCCACCCACTCCTCTACATCGGCACTGCTAATTCCCTCCAGTCATCCTCAAGTAACCGGCTCCAAGAGCCTTGCCCCTGTCGCCGGCGGTTCTGCTGTTGGCTCGGGAGTCAACACTGCGCTCTACACAGCCTCAACCTCCAACACTCTGGTTGGCACCAAGACAACGACCATCCGCGGCGCCTCCACCACCGCGACCCGGACCTACACCACGACGCTGGCCTCAATCACCGCCACCCAAGCTGCGGGCGAGTTCACCGACTGGAGGAAGTTCAAGGCCAACGGCGTGAACCTGGGCGGCTGGCTGGAGCAGGAACAGGTCTTCGACCAGGTGTGGTGGGACTCGTACGCGCCCAACGCGACCGACGAATGGACCTTCTGCAAGACCCTGGGCTCGCAGTGCGGGCCTGTCCTCGAGGAGCGCTATGCCACCTACATCACCACCGACGACATTGACCGCGTCGCCGCAGTCGGTACGATTTTTCCCCTTTGCTTTCATCTCCGACTCCCGCTCCTACATCTCAACCAATACTAACCCACTGACAAAAGGCGTCAACACCCTCCGCATCCCGACCACCTACGCGGCCTGGATCCAGGTCCCCGGCTCGCAGCTCTACCACGGCAACCAGCAGACCTATCTCCGCAACATCGCGACCTACGCGATCGAGAAATACAACATGCGGGTGATCATCGGGCTGCACTCGCTCCCTGGGGGCGTGAACAGCCTGGACATCGGCGAAG
Source organism: Aspergillus fijiensis CBS 313.89 (assembly GCF_003184825.1). NCBI lineage: Eukaryota > Fungi > Ascomycota > Eurotiomycetes > Eurotiales > Aspergillaceae > Aspergillus > Aspergillus fijiensis. Next base: position 924 of record NW_024468985.1, read on the forward strand.
CCGCGGGGCACGACGGGTGGTTCTTCAACACGACGAACCTGCAGTACAGCTACAGCGCGGTCAGCGCGGTGGTGGACTTCATCGCCAGCACGGGCACGAACGCGTGGGCGTTCACCCTGGCCCCGCTCAACGAGGCCTCGGACAACCCGGCGGGCTTCGCCAGCCCGGAAACGCTCACGGACAACGGCACCGCGTGGATCGTGCAGTACACGAAGGGGGTGCTGGAGCGGATCGCGGCCAGCGCTGTGCCGGACGTCCCCGTCATGCTTCAGGACTGCTTCCTGGGCGAGGAGCACTGGTCCGGCCACTTCGACGCGGCCGCCAACCTGGTCTTCGACACCCACGTCTACTACTTCGCCGCCTCCGGTGTGTACTCGCAGTGGGCACAGGGCGCCATCTGCGGCCAGGCCAGCGTGCTGGGCGGCGACGGCAAGTTCCCCGTCTTCGTGGGCGAGTGGGCCCTCCAGACCCTCTACAGCAACACCTACGCCAACCGCCGCACCCTCTTCGAGACCCAGCGCTACGCCTGGTCCTACTATGTCCAGGGCGGCAGCTTCTGGAACATCAAGCACAAGTCCACCGCCAAGGTCGATGGGCAGGGTACCCAGCAGGACTACTGGAGTTACGAGCTGTTGTTGGATGAGGGGGTCATCGGGCCTATCAAGAGCAATGCCACTTATTGCTAGATGGTTGGATTGGGGAGGACCGGTGATAGTTGTTCAGGGGAAGGATATATTAATATACTAGATTAATGACCAATAGGATTATGACTTGGCTAGAAATGTGTACAGAGAGTAGAGTGTAGAGAGAAACTTATCCACACCAGACGAAACTGAATCATACTGCGACTGAATTTATACAGCTCGATAACTACGATCAGACACTAAAGGGCTCATTATAGCTTGGCTGGTCAAGTGTAGAGAACTAATCTCGACACCGGAAACCCCTTCATCATACTACAAATCAACATCAACCTTACAACATAACGACTACAATTGAGAAACCATAAGTCTCTGACAAGAGAAGAAGAGACAGAACCAGCTGATGGCTGAAAATTGCTAAATATAGGTTTTATACAAGATAAAGTAGAAACTGGTAAGTCACAGACTTTTCCCACCCCCCCAAAACTCTCAAGAGCATTGCATCATACATCGTAAATCCTGTTATCAGTCGTCGCAGCATTGAAGAATAAACCATTACGATTGCGGACCAGCCCACAACAGCACCACTGCACAGCTGCACTTCTCCGCCGAAAACACTCAACCGAAATAGTTGCAGACGATCTGCTCCATTCCAAGTTAGTTCCTCCGTAATGATGCGAGCTATTGAGCGGTGGGATATCTGTCTCTCGGCAAGAGGCTAGGTACTGAGATGCCCGGGCGGCGGGGGGGGGTTTACCTGTTTGTTCTTCTGTTGTTTCCACCAAGCGTTAGCACAGACTGACTTCCTTTGCCACTGTGTGGATATAGAGTATGTGATGTAGTGAGTTATCTTGGACTAATTCTTCTAGCTGTGATGAGCGAGGAAATATCTGAGAGATTCAGACCCTTCTTATACACAACCCACCAACCCAAGAGCAAAACCCCTCACCCTCTACCCATCCTCCTCCATCTCCTCTCAAAATCAATACCAACCGACCTCCAGCCCAAGCCCATGGGACCCAAACCCCAGGACAGCGAAAAAAAATCCAGCAAGTCATCTGCGCAACCCGGCACCCATGGCCCAAATCCTCTTTCTTCCCTTACTAGCCCCCATCGATCACAGGAACCACCCCAAGCTGCAGATCCACACGAATCCCATCGTGGGTGGAATCGGTGCCAGAATCGTGGTAGAGGGAACCTAAATACGAGCCCCCCTCCGTCGATCCATCGGTTCCTCCACCCGAGAGATCGGGCTGGTCGCCGTCATTCAAGATCTGAACCACGGACTCAATTACGAAGGGTGCACCTTGGACCTGGCCACACTGCATACTGCAGGTGGGTTTGTTTGTTTGCCCGCTCTAGATAATAATCACGGGTTATCGAACTATGGGTTTGGAGGCGTTCGAGCGGAGGAAGAGGAAGTTTAAATGGGCGGCGGTGGGCGGCGGATATCTCTCCCGCCGAATTATTCTCCTGGGTTCGTTTCGTATGCTGGACTGAGAACTGGAGAAGGGTTAGATGGTGATGCTTAGACCCTTTTTGTCTCTTTCTGCCTGGTTTCTTGTGGGGTGTTGGAGCTTTGCTACGCCGGGTTTGTTTTGCGGGAGTGACGGATGCGTGTTAAGTTGAGTGGTATCACCCATCTAAAGTATTTGCGAGTTTTGGCGGAGTCAACTCGAGAAAAGAATAGCTCAATTTATCAGACTGGACTTACGACTCCCGGTGCCGTGCTTGGTCCAAGCACAATCACAGGCTTGAGGGTTGAGCATCATGCCTCACACCAACCGCGAGGGTTCACCTTGGCCTTGGAGCCGAGCGAGCCAAACCCACTCCCAAGGTTGAGGCCGTAATCCCTCAACTCCGACGACGGCAGATGAATCCATCAACGGGGAAAGATCTGAGTCCCAGTGATCAGTTCGAGATTCGATCCCCCCCCCTCTAATCCGGGAGCAGTCTATTCCCTCCCTCAATCTTCTCGAGGTGAACCGTTGCTTTCACTGGCCACTAGAACGAAACCAGATCGTTGGAGCGACCTAATCTTAGGGGTAGTGGCATCTGCACCCTTGTGGGGTAGCTGGTTCATGGCTGGAATTGACTTCTCCGGGGTTATGAATATGGGATTAGGGTTCTATTTGCTAGTGGCGGCGGGGTAAGTGCTATGCCATGCATGGCACGAGGTTCTAGGGATGGGTGGGTGGGAGATCGCCGTGCAGGAAAGAAGCCTGAGGTGGCTTTAGGTTTCCACGCGCAGAAGTTGTGGGGTACTCTGTGCGAGCACGGCTGGGTCTTGATTGGATATTCTATGCTGCAGGGTCAAGGGTAGGTAGCTGGAGGGATTGTATGAGTGAAGCAAGACGAAGGGATGGATGTGTAGATAAAATGCTATGCGTATCTCTGGCACGCTATAGTGCCCATAACAGTGGCATTCTTGCTACCTGACACCAGGTCTATCGCACAAATCATACCAAACATGTCAACTCCTGCTACCCTATTACCGCACTGAACACCCCCAATGTAAAAGCACGATGGAGGCCGACGTGTCGCTGGCCCCACATCTCCCTCAGGTATCGCTCCGCGCAGCGGTTGAACTCCCGTCCTCGGGCATCGATCAGGGCCGGTTTCACGCTCCAGCTGCGCACGCGTCGCTTGCAGTCACAGTCCTGACAGCCGAGGTCGGGGACGTTCTTCCAGGCCTTCCAGTAGTTGTCCAGCGGGTCGGAGTAATGGCACTTCCTGGCTGCGCCGCAGTCCGCGCCTTTAACGTCTAGCTCGCAGCATTCGTTCTGAGGGTCCAGAAACAATTTCGCCAGGGACCGCGGGGGCTGCTTCAGAATGAACCACGAGATGACGCTGTATTCGTTCCGTGCGTCCCGGTGCCAGTCCTTCGGGCCGTGGCGCAGGAGCATGCGTTCCATCAGCTCCCGCAACATCCGCAGCGCCGCGTGGAAGTCAATCTCGGTCTGTTCGTCGAGCCAGCCGCGGAATTCCAGCCGGCGTCTGCCCACGTCCGCTTCCACATAGCCCCACTTCAACACGGTATACACATGGTTGGTGTATTCTTCGAACGTCACCATCTTTCGTCTCTGCGGCGGAAGCTCGTCGTACTCGTCCAGCATCTTTCCGAGAACGAACAGCCGCCCGCTGACCACTGGCGCCAGGGGCTTCTTCGGCGGCATGAGCCTCTCCGTATCCCGAGCGATATCGGCCATCTGAAACAGAACGTGTAAGCCCCGTTCCAGCCGTTGCGCCAGCCGTAGTTCTGCCTCGAAATTCATCTCTGTGTTGTCCTCCTCGCAGAAAGGGCCCCATACGGCGGGCACAAGATGTCGTGATAAGTCTCGGGTGATGTTATGCCGATGGAGAAACCGGACCAGAGTGTGAATCGTCAACGGGGTCTGCTCCCCGGTCCACGGGCTCATGGTGAGGATGGGATCGAAGGTGTCAATGCCGTGGCATCGCATGAACCAGGTGCAGATATGCGGCTCGAGGATCTTGATGGTCTCATAAGTGGCCTTGTTCAGCCGGCAGAGACTGAGTATCGTGGTCACCTCGCCGCTGATGATGATGTGAAAGAGGACATCGGCTACAAAGCCGAAGGGAAGAGGTGCTCCCCGCCGCAGAGATGGGGATAGCATCTGTTTGACGAGGCGAATCAGCGTGGGGGATCTCCCTCGCACCTGCGGAGTGGGTGCTTGGCTGCGTATGGTCTTTCGGCGGAAGATCATCCCGACTTACCGTAGCAACTGCTTGCTGCTAACCTGGACCATCCAAGCCTTTCCGAATCTAGGCGAGAGGGAGTGACATTGGGTTCTTTATAAAAGGACTACTCAGGGCCGTCGTGGGGGGGAAAAGAGGCTGTTTGCCCAGGCTGTAAGGGGGGTTAATTGCCGTTTGGCGGATAACAAAGCGTCGACGGTGTGACGCGTTGGCAGATTATCAGTCGTGTGCTTGGCTGCAGCGATGCATCCGGAAAAGGCTGAGTAGACAGGGTGCAGGATGCAATCGCCGAACGACCGTAAGCTGACTGGTCAGCTTGGAAACTTATATAATACGTGGTCCCATGTCCGGTGCGGTCATCGCAGGAGCGATAGTGAGGGCCAGAAGTAAAGATCGACCACGTTTCACGCGAAATGCGAACAAGGAGAAGGGGCTGCCAGCACGGTCTATCGGTTCTCATGTTGAGACACACGTAGCACAATAATCCGTCCCCAACTAGTGTCTGCTCTGATGTAATAGCATGACACGCCTGGAAAATAATCAAGCCCGTCTGATCATGGGATCGGCGGTGTCGCTGATAGTGGCTTCAATAGCGCCAGGGGAACCGAGGGGGGAAGATCCGACATCGTCACGCGAGGAAGTCCGTCACGTATCGAGAACGAGACCATTTCGACTCTTCAAGTTGCAAGACAAGCTTGTAACGTCAGCGATAGTTTGGAAGAATGAATAAACGAATGAATGATGAATGAACAGGTGGGTGGGTGGGTGGGTGGATTGGATGAATTGCCGTGGGAGCATCTCCATTCTCCATTCTCCACACTACGGAGTTATCGACAATTGTTTATCGGTGGAGCCGGCCGCGGCTAAACCCAATCCGCTCAGCCCCCTTCTCCCCCGCCTCTCTTTGGCTCTCTATCGGTCGGCCACGAAAAATTTCTGGAGACGATAACAGATTGTCAGCTTCGCATCAACAACAACCTCCCCACCTCATTACCTTCCTCTCTCCCTCGACGCCCAACGTTAGTTCTCGAGTCAAGTCACAGTCATACTCGATTGAATTTTCTCCGACCAGCAAACTTCGTCAGGGTCTGCCGACCTCCGTCTGATGCCATTCCGCATATCGATCCTAGTCGCGCTTAACGCATGATTTTCTCCAAGCCCCTCCCACTCGCCGACGAGTGGACAGATCCGGATGCCTACGTTGAGGCCTTGATTTCCTTCGCTACGAACTCTGACATCTTTAGGCACCTCTGCGGCGGAGTGCATATCCTTGACTTCCTAACACGAGAGCCGGACCTTTATACCTCCCTGCTACCGGAAAATTGGCGGGCCTTCTTCGATCAGCATGATGTCCAGGACATTCTAGACTTGCTTCTTCGCGACGATCTACAGCCTCTCTTCGACCAACATGCCGGAACGGGCAGCGGACTGGATGCGGACGCAAGAGGGTGGCGAGGCGGTAGTCTGCCCCCGCTGGATTTCCTGGAGTACATTCACCAGATCCGGCGCCTGAGCCTGGGACGGGATTTTACTCCGTCTCAGCCCGGGACCCCTGTGATCCCGAGACATATTGCAGTAGGGATGAACGTCAAGAAGTACCATGAGGTCGCGCACTTCTCTAAATACGTGGATAAGCTGTGCACTACGGTAGACGAACAACGGGGCGATGCGATCACACACATCGTGGATTTTGGGTCGGGTCAGAGCTACCTGGGTCGCACCCTTGCCTCTGCGCCGTACCACCGGCACATCGTGGCTATCGAGCGGAAGCATCAGTTCATCAGTGGTGCGCAGGGCATGGATGTGCATGCTCGTCTGAAGGAGAAGAAAAAGGTCAACATGTACAACAAGAAGGCTGCCAAATGCAAGGTGTGCGATGAACCTGAGTCGCCTGCAGCGGTGGAGTCGCGCCCCAATGCAGGGGAGTCCAACATTGCAGAGCAGAGGCCTCAGGAGGAGGACCCAACGACAGCGACTGCCAATGGGGAAGGAGAGGGCCTGGCCATGATTAATGTCTTCCGTGACGTCAGCCTTGCGCCCGGCGAGATTGGCTTCAAGCCCCATCGGAACGCGCCCAAGGCGGCCGTGGAAGAAGAGGATGATCCCAACAAGCCGAGAGGCACGATGGACTATATCGAACATGAGATCAAGGACGGGTATCTGGAGCCGATCATCAAAGATGTGATCGAGGCTCCTCTGCCTGCTGTCGAAACAACCACGGATGACAGTGCAGTTGCGACCAATGGTACCAAGGCAGACCAGAAGCCGGTGGACGCCAAGGTCATGGTCATCTCCCTCCACTCTTGTGGCAACCTACTGCACCACGGTGTCCGCTCTCTGACCCTGAACCCGTCGGTCAAAGCCATTGCTATGATCGGCTGCTGCTACAATTTAGTTACAGAGAGGCTAGGCCCTGCCACCTACAAGCTTCCTATCCTCCGATCCATGCATCCCCGCCTGACGCAGGATGCCGTCGCGTACGATCCTCATGGATTTCCTATGTCAAAGCGCTTCGAAGATTACGAGCATGAGAGCGGAACAGGTGTCAAGCTGAACATTACAGCACGGTCCATGTCCTTGCAGGCTCCTTACAATTGGGGCCGGAAAGACAGCGAGGACTTCTTCACTCGACACTTCTATCGAAGCCTTCTCCAGCGTGTTCTGGTGGATCGCGGAGTTGTCGCAAAACCCAAGATCCCTGACGATCTCTACGGCGAATCAGATGCACCCGAGGACGCAGGGAACCCCTTGATTGTGGGCTCTCTACGCAAATCCGCTTTTATTTCCTTCCCCGCCTATGCTACCGCTGCCGTGGCTAAGCTTTCCCGTGATGCGCACTTTGGGGAAAAGGTGAAAGCTGGGATGGGTGACCTCACTGAAGAGGATTTGAACCGCTATGTGGAAGAGTACTGGTACGCGAAAAAGAATCTCAGCGTGGTATGGAGCTTGATGGCTTTCAGTGCTGCCTTGGTAGAGGCCATCATCGTGGTGGACCGCTGGCAGTTTCTGCGAGAGCACGACTCCGTCAAGGACTGCTGGGTTGAACCTGTTTTCGACTACCACGAGAGTCCCCGCAACCTGGCCGTCATTGGAATCAAGAAGTGAAGGGCGACCTACCTCATGTGACAGGTTTTTCCACCGGATGCCTGAGGCCTCCGAACCGAGCTGCAGGTGTCAGAAAGCAGGGAGTTGGGCAGCAGTAGCAGCAGCAACAGCCTCTCTGGTTCCGAGACATTTGCCATCCGGCAGATCGGGCGCTTTATCTCCCGCCTGAATCAGTGTTCTGGCGACCTGCGACTGGCCTGATCTAGGCCGCGATGTGCACACGCGACTCCTATGAAGTGAGACCATGCTGGGGTCCTCTCCACGTAGATATGATGTGACCACGACCAATAGACGATAGACGATGGACCGAAAAGAAAAATATTAGCATAGAGGTTTATGTGCAGATAGATGGTGCGACAAATTCACCGACAGCTAGTGTACTGTGTCGAGAGCGCTGCTGATCGGTCTAGAATTTTTTCATCGATTTAACCGCTTCCAATGGTGCTTTCTCCTCGCTTGAGTAATATTAATTATGATGCCTAGTTTCCTAGGCAGTCACAATTCCTATTGAGTATACACGGGACAATTGTGTGGGGCTCATGGTAAAAGAGTAGGTAATCCACCGATCAGGGTCGAAGGAAACCTTAGGAAAGGGCAAAGGCGAGGGAATTTAAATCCAAGACAAAAGTCGAGACCCATAACTAGTTATTTTCCCCAACTCAAAGGTTTCAGGGACTAGGTTAGTTAACTATTTTTTTTAGTGGGCGGCACCCGCGGGTTCCGAAACGGTTGTATGTCATTTCTTTCCGGTTGCCAATTCCCCCATTACAGCAACCTGCAATCTGCCCTCCATCCCAATCAGGCACGCTATCGACATTCCTCCTCCATTCATTCTCCAACGCTATGGACCATCTGGAGGCCGAGGGTCCCGAGAGCGATGGGAAGGAGTCACTTGGCAGACGTGCAGTAAGTCAATCAGTTGATGCTGCTGCTGCTGCGGCGGCTGCGTGCTACCAGGTCACATGCTTACTACTTTACTTGCCTACCTGCAGTGTGACCAATGTCGTTTGCGAAAGGTACGAGGCCAACTGTCTAGCCATAACTCTATGCAGCTTCTCGCTTGCCTGATATCCTTGCGTCGGTTCACTGACTTGCTTGTCTGTGTCTGTCTTCTTATCAGATACGCTGCGACAAGCGATCCCCGTGCTCCAACTGTCGCAGTTCACAGATTATCTGCCGATCGACCGGGGCAGGCCAGAAGCCTCAAGAGCCGCGGAAGCGGGTCTTGATCTCTAGTCAGTAGTATGTGTGCGACCATCCCGGAGTATGTCTTTCGTTCCGATCTGATCTGTGCCCCACATCCAGTGAAAGGAAGATCGATCTGATCGAGGAGCGCCTGGGGAGCATTGAGGACCTGCTCCGCCAACTTCGGTCGAACACAGCGACGACCAGCAGTGTCCCGGAGCCGTACTACCACTCCACGCCCATCTCCAGCCGTATGAGTCCCTCCGTCCCCGGCCATGCGTCGAGTGGTCCGGCTCCCGTGGAGGACCCTGAGGCGACCCCCGCCTTCGAGGGCAACTCGTCTCTCGCCGCGCACTCCGCCTACGCCAGCGAGTTCCTGGAGACGGCTGTCTCGCGCAGCGCGCTGCAGGTGTCGTCGCCGACCATCCAGGCGGCGCTTTCGACCTTGAAGCAGATGGTCAGCATGCAGGACCACCAGGCGCACTCGCCGGCCCGCGAGATCCGCTTCCCCAACCAGAAGAGCATCCTGGGGTCCGGGATCCGAGACCTGGCCATGCCGCCCGTGCAGGTGGTCCTGTCGCTTCTCCGGAAGTTCAAAGGTACCGGTCCATCCCTGCAACGATAGCATACACCCTCATCACTCATCTCCAGCGCTAGAGAAACCCAACATTCTGCAGGGGGTCTGTCCGTTCCTCACGTGCGAGCGACTCATTGAGAAATGTCGGGAGGTCTACTTTGCCACCGAGGAGTTCTCGGACGCGGCGTTCATCGTCGTCCACGGAGGTCTCTACTATGTGATCAGTGACTGCATCTCCTCCGTCGAGGACCCGAAGACGCGAGACGAGTACCAGCGGTATCTCCGGCTCTGTCAAACCAATATAGAAACGGCGCTGGCCAACTTGAGTATCTGTATGCCGGCCAGAGCGGAATATATCGAAGCTCTTGCGTTGGGGGTAAGGACTCTTCTAGATGGGGGCTCTTTTGACAAACTGTTGCGGACACTAACGGCTGTCTATGTAGGCTCTCTATGCGATCGAGATGTCGAAGCCGTCGTTCGCTCTGACATTGACCTCTACGGCAGCCCGACTATGTCAGACTTTGGGGTACCATCGAGCTTCATCAACTGATCCCGAAAGTGACATTTTCAGAGGACGCCAATTGTTTTGGACGGTTTATGCCCTCGACAAAGCGATATCTTTACGCCTTGGGCGGGCGTCAACAATCCAAGACTATGATATTACCATGCCGGGGCCGAACGACGTCATTGGAGCAGAGGAGCCCTGGAATAGCATTTTCCAGATATGGATTAAATTCGCCACCATCCAAGGCCAAGTGTACGAGCGATTATACAGCCCCGCGGCATTGTCGCAGCCGGAGAACGAGAGAGCCGAGCATGCCCGTCAGCTGGCTGCTCAAGTGATGGAGACTATTGATGTACCATTTGATGTATGTGTTGTGCCACCTTCGGCGGGCCAAAGCAGACGGCTGATCCATCACAGCACATCATGAACACTCAGAAGCTATCCCACATGGACGAGATCTACATGATATCGGACAAGATTGCCCGAAAGTCGGTGATGACCCTAATATATCGAGCGATTCCTCCATCGCGAGACTCGCAAAGCACATTCGTCAAAGAATGCATCACGACGGCTCGGGAAGCACTCGAACTACTGAAAGAGACCATGATCGAGGTCAAGGGAATGACTGAGAATTTCAAAGCGTCTTATCTCCACTGGTACGTTGGCTTCCAGCAAGGTGTTTTTGTGTAGACACTCATAGAGGTTCTTGCAGGACGGTTCTCTACGCTCCCTTCGTGCCGTTTGTGGTGTTATTCTGCCACACAATAGCGACGTCCTCGTGGGAGGACCTGAACCGTCTGGAGGAGTTTGTGCTCTGCGTGCAGCCGAACTGTTTTCTTTCGGAGGCCATCGCCAAGCTATACCGCCTGTGCCAGGTGCTCAGTAATGTCGCAAGGCTGTACATCGAGGCCAAAGCACAGGCGCAGGCACGAGAGGATCAAAACCTTGTGTCTGTTGGGCAGGAGTTCGATACCTATCTAACTGCGCTGGGTCTTGCACCTGCATCGAATCAAGAGGGCGGGGCCGTGTGGACGTCGGCGCCTTCCACGGCGGGAGCTGGGGCTGTCACCGGGGTCATGAGGTCTGGGAATGAAGGGGCCTTCACTGAAGCCCCTATGCCACCGACTGATCAACTGGGGAATTGGTTCTCGGGCAATCAGCATATGATGGGGCTACTGGAAGAGGATCTCTCTGTTTTTGATCCTTCGTGGACAGGATGAACAATCTTAATGGTTTGCATGGCAATGTATGTCTGGTGGCTCGGCATTGAGCGCTGATACTCCATCAAATTCACTAACGATTTGAGCGCTCGATCGAGTCACTCCCCAGTCCGCGCGTCGCCGGAAAACCTCAGATACACTTGCCTCCGTCGATTATCATCTCCGCCCCATTGACGAAGCTCCCCTCGTCACTCGCGAGATACACGCACATGTTGGCGACGTCATCCACCTCCGTCAGCCGTCCCAAGGGCACATTCCCGATGAACTTCTCCCGGTTCTCGGGCGTATCGTCCATGCCGGTGAACAAGGAGAACAACCCGGTCCCCGACAGCAACGGCGAGACGGTGTTGACCCGGATATTGTGCGGACCATACTCGGCCGCGAGACCTTTGGTTGCCTGTCGTCATTTGATCCGGAGTATCAGCAGTGCCTTCAAGCATCCGCCACCACCAATCGACGCCACTCTCCTCAAAAACCACGGGGCTGTGGACACTCACGTTCGAAACCGCCCCCTTGGATGCATTATACCACACCAACCCGGGCCGCGGCCTCGTCGCCCCGGTCGACGAGATATTGATCATCGACCCCCCGCCCCCTTGCTCCAGCAGCCGCTTCACAAACACCTGGCTCCCGAGAAAGATACTCTTCACATTGACAGTGAACACTCGCTCCCACTCCGCCTCGGTGACCTCGACCGTTGGCTGTATCGACAGTCTTATCAGCATAGCCCAGGCTTCTTCCCCGAAACCATTCACTACAGCAAAGGGGATACCTTATTCCGATACGTCGTCCCCGCATTATTGACCAAGACATCCACGCGCCCGAACTTTTCGACTGCCATCGCCACCACCCGCGCCCAGTCCGCCGCGACCGTCACGTCGACCCGCTCGAAATGCAGCGCCGTCGGCGCCGTGGCTGCCAGCTCCGCCCCGGCCGCGGCGTTGATGTCCGCGATGATCACCCGGGCGCCTTCTTGGTGGAAGCGGCGCACGATCGCCGCGCCGAAGCCGGAACTTCCTCCTTTGCGTGGGGTGGGTTAGTTGGTTTGAGGTTGGGTGGGTGTTGGGTGTTGGGTAGGGGATGGGGGGGACGAGAACGTACCGGTTACGATGGCGACTTTGCCGTCTAGACGGGGCATTTTTTTGTGTTTGCGGTAGGGTAAGGTACGGTTGGTGGGGCTTATATTGGAGCGGAGGATTGGTGGTCCTTGTCTTTATCTTTGGAGGTGGTTAATGGTTGATAAGTATAGGGTAGATTACAGGCTGTAAACTGTATCAAGCTCAATCGTATATCCCATGTATCGCTTCCCTGGAGAGTCAAAAACGAACCTGGGGATGTGGGTGAAGTCCAGCGACGAGCGTTTTTGAAAAGAATCAGGGTGAGAGGGAGACAGGGAGGGGAGGTGGGTAGATGGCTGGGTTATTGTAGCTGGAGCGGAGAATCTTGTCTTGTCCCGTGCGGTTGATGATCTGTCGGACAGCTTGTCGGTTTTAGCCCTTAGGTGGGTTACTTACCCCGCCTCGCCTTGCAGGTGGCACAGCGTCACAGCACAGCACAGCACAGCACAGCACTGTGCCACCAGGATACGGGATGCGGGGTTCGGTCCGGGGTCCGGGGTGACGGGGAGGGTGAGTTCTGGAGGTGGAGGTGGAGGTGGAGGCGGGGTAAGAGAGGGGGTTGCTAGTTCAGTTCTTGGGTTGGGTGGGTGGCTTTGTACGTAGGAGGACTGGAGAGCAGTGCTCGGCATGCTCGGTGTTCTCGGTCTTTGGTTGTTGAGTGTTGAGTGTTGGTTGTTGATTGTGGATCTGGGGTTGGGATGAGATGAAGAGTTTGAAGTTCGAGGGTACAGTACTGTACAGGACTTGAGATACGATTGATTTGTATGCTATGGCTAGAAAATGGAAGGGGGGAAGTTCAATACACCGTCGAAGTCGATGATTAATGACTTATGTCCAATTGATAAATCAGTCGAATATATGAATACAGTAGAATCGAATATATGCAGGGAGTCCAGGGGTCAGATCCAATGCAGGAGAATACTGGGCACCAGGAATGATATCACCGCAAACTAAGAGATAAAAGCCACCCCCAAATCAACCCTCCGCGAACTTGATCGCGCGCTCCTTCCGCAGCGTCGGCTCGTCTTCCTCCCGGTCGCGGGTCTTGGCCGTCGCGTCCAGACACCGGATCATGCTCTCGCAGAGCCGGTGCAGCACCCACTCGGGCTCCGTCTGGCTGGCCAGCATGGGGCTCGTCTCGCCGATCCAGTCCCAGTTCAGCACGCCGTACTCGTCCTCGCGCAGCTCGACGCTCGACGTCGGGTCCGTCGCCCGGATCAGCCGCGTGAACTCGACCCATTCCTCGTATGTGTACTGCTTCGGCTCCGCGTTCAGGGCGTCCCGCGTCGTGCGCTGGATCGCGAGCGCCAGCTTTTGTGCCAGTCGGATGTTGGAGACGGGGCCTTCGTCGGCATCGGCGGGGCCCGGTTCGGTCGCGAGCTGATCGATGGTTTCTGCCTTGGGCTTGGTGCCGCCGTCCTGAGGGCTGGTGCTCGGGGACAAGTCGCTGGCCCGCTTGGCGCCGATTTCCGGGTCCCCCCCGTCGTCGGTGGCGGGCCCGATGGGGAAGCCCTCGGCGACGCGCTTGTGCTCTTCGCGGTGCTTGAGGGCCGTGTACAGCGGCGGGATCTTGCGGACGAACTTGGCGTAGCGGCCGGATTGCGGAAGGACGGTCCAGTCGGCCGCGACGTCCGTGGCGTGCTTGAAGCCCGCGACGATGGTGTCGCTCATCTCCGAGATGAGCGTGGTCATGGTGGGCACGGCGACGAGGGACCAGACGATGAAGAAGGGTTTGGCGGCGTTGGTCGACGGGGTGATGTCGCCGTACCCGATCGTCAGGAGCGAGCAGAAGCCGAAGTAGAGCGCTTGGAAGTACGTGATGTTCTCCATCTGCCAGAAGGCCACCGCGCCAATCGTCCAGACAATCCCAAACATGATCAAGCTCAGCACGAGGTTGTACCATCGGCGGAAGAAGAGCGTTTCCCGCTGGATGGCCCGCATCGCGTCGAACCGGTCTTTCTCCTCCTTCATGACGACCTGCTTCGGGCGACCCATCAAGGCGAAGGCGTCGATCGTGGTGCGGACCGGCCGGCCGGAGCGCCGGGGTTTGTATTCGAGCTGGGAGGTCGCCCCGGGCTCGATGGACACGGAGCGGCTGACGGTTGCTCGGCGTTTGCGTTCCACGTGTTTGCGTATCACCTGTTTGTACTGAATGTCGTGTGCGAACTGCAGGACACTGTTGACCACGAGACCCAGGATGATCATGCCGATGACCGCGTACGGAAAGACGAGACCCCTTGCCACCGGAGTCGTGGGGGTGATGTCGCCGTAACCCAGCGTGAGGATGGTGACGTCCGAGAAGTATAGCGCATCTGCGAAGGAGATGCCGATCACATTGCTGAAAATCGCGGCCCCGATTATGAGCCACACCACAAACGCCGTCGTCTGCAGAATGAGCGTGCGCTGGCCGTCGGTCAATGCGAAATACTGCGGATAGTGTCCGAGAACATATCCGAGCATGTTGATCAGTAGTATCACACCGAGGATGAAGTACAGGACTGCGGCGATCACTGCACTCCAGTAGGCCTGCGAGTACGTCTCATTGGGAGGTACGGGAGGAGAATAGACATGCATCGCGGCTGTGATACCGATCAAGATGGAGGTTGAGAGAAACCAGAGGATGATCGATACAGGCAACGCAATGATGTACCGCACTGTCCGGGTGAAGTTGAACAGGAGGAACAAGTTACCCACCAAGCCGCATGCCAGCGACGTCGCATTGAGAGCTATGCACCTAGTCAGGTTAGGGCTAGACGCTGTGAGTCGGAAGGTTACAGATGACTTACCATCGTGGGTCTGCCAAGGACTTCTGGATGGGTTGCCCGAACGAATCGGTCTGGCTCAGAACTGTCACCTTCCATGATGACACTAGCGCCACGATGGACATGACATTCGCCAAGGGAGCGGTTGTGGCAGCTATGAGCGGGATTGCTGTCGATGCTATCCACCAGTTTTGCGGTTCATCGTCGTCGGCCGGTCTCAGATGGAATGGGCTTCGAAGCCGCTCTCCAAGCGACCTCTTCTGCTGCGTGTGAGGGCTTGACGAGCTATCCGGCATGGTTACTTTGTCTTGAGAGTAAGCAGGCCACGGCCGCGTTCTGGCTAGGAGTGACTCCAGGAGAGTCCTATGGAATCAAAAAAGAGGTTTCATGGCGATATAATCAATGATAAATTCCAGGGATAATGAATGAGACCTCCTTCTCATGGTCATATATAGAGATGCCGATCTCGAAGGCAATGGATGGGGCCAGGAAAAAGACACGTTAGGATTCTCATTGGTGGTGGAGGAGTGGAAGTGAATTCCTTGTTTTGACTTGGCAAGACGGGACAAGATGAGATGACGCCCGCCCAGATGGAGCTCCCGTGACCCACCAACCCTGACAGCTTGCCCTAGACCTCCCCTTCTTTGGGACATGATGTCATTCCGGTTGATCCCTACCGTCGACGACTTGATTGATCTTGTCTCTATTCACAAATGAAATGCTGAAAATAGTTGGTGCTCTGGTTCCTGGCCTTGCGTCAGGGAAGACGCCTAGTCGGAGAAGTACAGTACTTCACATGATAACTAGTCATCGTTGAAGACAATACTGTGAGAGACAAGATCGGGTTTTATCTCTACAGATGAAGCTGAAGAGAGATTCAGGCAATATTCTTCGAGAAGCTAAGTTGAAATCTAGATTTAAAATTAACCAATCATTACAAGCAAGAGCTACAGGTAATCACAATGTCGCGCAGTCTGAATAAGTCCAGTCCCACACTCATGACAGCTCCTCGGCATAGCCCGCGGGATTACCCCAGCCCATCCGCAACATCTGGTTGACCATGGGCCAGTTGCGTGTGCGGATCTGGTAGTTCAGAGGCTCATCAAGGATCAGATGCTCCAAGCGGCCGGTCTGGATGATCCACTGTCCGAACCCGGCCGCTTGGAGCTGTGGCCGCGCCAGCAGAGCCATGACAACCTGTCGGTCCCAGACATGCGTGAGGAAATTGTTGCGTTGCAGGTTGTCCAACGGGTACGAGAGCTCTGGGTACTGGTACTGGTCTTCGTTGAGCCCCAGATTCAAGGGGAACCCGCAGTTGATCAGCGCCAGGGCGAGCTCCATATGCCCCAAGCTCAAGGCCGCTTCGATCGCCGACCTGCCCGATGCCGTCACGATTACCGGGCCCAGCGCCTCCGGCAAGGCGGCGACAACGGGCGGGACCAGCCCAGGCATCAGATCGCATAGGAGCAGCTGACGCGCGATCGCCTCATCGCTAAGATACGTGCCGTTGTCGTACGCTTGGCGAAGCAGGTTGATGTAATCCGGCATCCTACACAGGTAGGGCAGGGCCCCGGGCCCGGCGTTCGTGGCGTAGCGGGCCCCTTCGGATAGAAGCAGTCGCACCATCGCGTCCAGCGCAAAGCTCCGGATCCCATAGCCCAGAGGCGGCCCGAATTCATCGTGGCTGAGCTCAGGGCACACCGCGAAGTCCAGCGCCGTGTTGCGGTTGACCCGCGCCGTGGCGAAGATGTCGGCCCCGCGCTGCAGCAGCAGCCGGGCCACGGGGACCTGGGCGTAGAAGGCGGCGATGTGCAGCAACGGCCTGGCACTGAGGTCGTAGAGATTAGCATCGAGCCCTGCGTCTTCCAGACAGAACCGGACCGCGTCGTACCGGCCCTGGGCCACCAGGCGAGCGAGGGGCTGGCTTACCGGGTTCTCATGCCACAGATACCGACTGCTCCGCCGGTTGTCATGTTGGTTGGCGATGATCATCGCGTCGTAGGTCACCTGCGGAGGGACGACCGTCTTCCGACAGCGCGCAACGACCTCCTCCTGGACCAGGTCGCGGAAGGCTTTGCAGGTGCGTCGGAGCGTGAGGAGCGTGTCTGTGTCCGCGTACAAGATGACCTGCACGGCGATCTCGGGCGGGAGCGCTGCCAGCCCGATGTTGAGCGTCTTGAACACCCGCAGCAGCTGATTCCTGAGGCGTCGGCCGTGGTGTCGTTCGAAAAACTCGAGAATCTTCTGACGTTTTCCGGCCATCGTGGCTTGTGGTTCAGCGCTGGTCCGGTGGGGTGGTGTTGGGTTTTCATGACGGCGAGACGTAGACCCTTGGGGTCTTTTATATAAATGCGCGTCTCCGTTTCTTGTTGAAAGGGTCGCCGACATAGAGGCACTTTTCAAGAAATTTGCCGGTATCAGAGGCTAGAGAGCAATACGCCATTTCTTCATGTAGGTTGCTGCTTCGTTTTGTCTCCGTTTTGTGATATTGCCGCAAGGCAAGGTGAAAAGATCGTGGCACAAGTTCTCGCCGTTGGCCAGCGCATTTGTCACAGGTAGGCTTAGAAAGAGGCAACAGAGTATATGTCTCAAATTGAAGAAAATGAAATGACAGGACTGACAAGGTGCTATTGGAGATGGAGGATGACATGTCGCTTAGACTATGAGGTGATCCAGGCGCGGTCATCAGGTGACTTCGGAACTCCAGCGATTGTCTCATGCAACAGACCTCTTTATCATGACACCTGGTGACGACAGTATTGGGAACTAGAAAAGATTTTACAGAAGCACTAGTACGCCATGGCAGATGACTTCATATTCATATAGTAGATGAGTGCAAAACATAGACAGGGGAAGAATATTACAATGATAGATTAGAATCTCTGAAAAAGTGATACAGATAGTAAGAACTGTCTTTCTACAATAGTCTTGGCAGGTAGAAAACGCTAGCCATCAAAGAAACCCCTGCAGCTTCAAGGATTAGGGCCTGCCTTGAGTAAAGCTCGGATCTCGTCCCAGTTTCTGGCAACCAGAGCCTCCCGGAGTGGGCTTCTTAGAATCAAGTCCGGGTCCCTCCATGCCTCAAAGCCATCTTTCTGCAACTCAGGCCGCTCTAGCAGCAGCTCAGCAAGCGAGGCCCATTTCCTCCAGACGTTCCGGGGCAGGACTTTCGAGCCATAGAATTTAGGATTCGGTTCCAGTTTACCAAGAACAAACGCCAACTCAGGGTATTCGTTTCTGTCCCAATGATAACCCAGCTTGAGGCAGAATCCCTTTCGTATCATGTACGCGGCGAACTTGTGGGATGCGTGTTTACAGTACGGGGACGAGGTTTGTCCAAGTGCATCCTGCATCAATCCGAGCCCGGGCATCGACAGCACCTCCGGGATTTCTTGCACTATGACATCCAAAATGTTCACCGAAAGCTTTTGAATACAGCGTGAGATATGTTTATACAGCGTGTACCAGTCCGTAGTGCGGCCATCCTTGTACAGGCCATTTTGGATTGCCAATCTGAGAAGTTCCAGCCCGTCCGGGCGTCGGACCAGATGGATGAAGCAATCGGCTGAGGAAAACACTGCACCCTTCTCGAGCAGAAGCCGAATGATCCTCTGATGTCCCCCCACAGTGGCCGTCCAGGGCTTGTCGGTGACTCGTGAATGTATGATCCTCCCAAGGGTTGGGTAATCGTCTGAGAGATACCGCCGTTGCTCCGGGCTCAGCATGTCTAATGCCTGGTACCCGGTCCACGTTTTCTGATTGACGTCAATCTCCGGGTGGGAGAGAAAGATCTGGACCATTTGGAGGTTTCGGGTTCGCACAGCAATATGCCAGAATGAGTTTCCAAAGAGATCGTAGTTTCTGTGGGGGTGGACGCCAGCATCCAGCACATTCTGCACGACTTGATAATGGCCGCGGATGATCGCCTGTACAAAGGGCTGTGGGATAATTTCGGGTCTGTGATTGATGGACCAATTCGAGTGATTTTCATGTGGTAACCCATTCTCGTCAACCATAGTGAATTGCTCGTAATACTTCTTAGAGGGAAGAGCCCACTTGAGGCAGCGCTTCTTCAGCAGGCCTCTCAGAGTGTCGCTCAAGGCTGGAACAGCTAACCTGAAATTCATTAGCTCCCAGTAGTTCATCTGTTCAACAATCACATACAAGATGTCCATGGGCAGGTCTTCCAGTTTGAAGACCCTAGCACGTTCTGGAGCATCGCCGGAGGTATAATCGCGGTCGTTAGACATGGTCCCCGGTTTCGAGTTGCTGATCCCCTGTATCTTTAAGTTGTGGCTTGACGGTTGTTATCGTGGTGTCATGAGGTTGACTCTCATTTGAAAAAGGGTATTATGTTGGTTCTTTTATATTGACTGAGCACCGACTCATACTCATAGATAATCGTCGCGGAAAGGGGATAATGTCTCACTTTTTCAAGAACTGAAGAGATAACTTCCGCGCGTAATGTGGACTTTCTTTGTTGGGCTTTCACAACTGTGAACTTGAAAGAAAGATGGGTATCTGGTGCCTCTGGTCGGATCAGCGGTGATACATCTTCACGCTGGGTTGTGTGGAGTAGGGCACATCTTGAGTTATTTACTAAAGCCTTCTGGTGCTTCTGTCGAAGTTCCATCTGGGTGCCTAGGAATTGTAGAGCCATCTGCTAAATGGTTCTTGCACATGTTTGGCTGCGATTAGCGTCTGACGATACCGCTATATTATAATCAAGGCTCGCCGTCAACAGTGAAATAGATTGGCATGATCCCGAAATTAGGTGCCACCCTGAAAGAGTAGCTTTGAAAGAGCCGGGTGCTCTGGGTCCTCTGGAATCACGCATACTGTTGTGGCTCGTTACATATCAGTGATATGTGGTATAGTGCAGAAGAATTTTCCTCTTCCTCTGAAACTTACTATCAGTATTCCTTCATCCCAGCAGGTTAGCAGACTGATAACACACACATTCCGTGCCCTGCTTGAGAAGAGAATA
The DNA here is from genome assembly GCF_003184825.1 of Aspergillus fijiensis CBS 313.89. Taxonomy (NCBI): domain Eukaryota; kingdom Fungi; phylum Ascomycota; class Eurotiomycetes; order Eurotiales; family Aspergillaceae; genus Aspergillus; species Aspergillus fijiensis. The sequence goes on from NW_024468985.1 coordinate 20,741, forward strand.
CTACATAACAATGTACTGTATGTAGTCCATGATATTTGCATAACTACAGCGAAGCGGGAACAAGCACAGACCCTCCTCCCGCTACCACTACTGCTACTAATGCTACCACCGCCTTCCCCACCGCCCGACCGTATCCAGCGTCATGCCGGGGATCCTGCCACCATCGCCCATATCAACAACATCTCGAAGACAATCCAACAACCATCCCATTCTAACTACTACCCACCTACACCCTACCCTCCTGTCACACCTCCGCCCTATTTATCCCTCTATATAACATACACCACAATATCCAAATTGTCTCATCATGGATTACACAGACCCCTTCCTCCAAGTCCAAGCGTAAGTATTCCCAATCCCCTTAAACACCGATAAGTGAATCCACCCCGAAGCTGAACAAAATCAGGGACGTCCTCTCCACCCTACAAACCACGCGACCGCTCTTCTCCTCCTACCTGCGCATCCGCTCGCTCGCCAAATCCCCCAGCAACCCGGAGCTGCAACAAGCGCGCTCGGAGCTCGAAACCACGCTAACCGACCTCACCGCCGACCTGGACGACCTCGTCGAGAGCGTGCGCGCCATCGAGCAAGATCCCTATCGGTTCGGTCTGGAGCTGGAAGAGGTCCAGCGTCGCCGGAGTCTCGTCACCGAGGTGGGCGCCGAGATCGAGAATATGCGCCAGGAGCTGCAGCGGGCGGTCACGACGGCAGACGCCGCGGCGGCGGCGAGCGGTGGTGGCGGTGGTGCGGGGTCCTCGCATCTGCCGAATCCGGCGGATTTCGATGAGGAAGACGGGGGTCTGCTGTCGCCGTCCGGGGAGCGGGGCGATGATTACTATGCGGCCATGGAGCAGCAGCGGCAAATGGAGTTGATGCATGAGCAGGATGAGCAGCTGGATGGGGTGTTTCGGACGGTGGGCAATCTCCGGCAGCAGGCGGATGATATGGGGCGGGAGCTGGAGGAGCAAGCGGTGATGATTGACGAAGTGGATACCCTGGCCGATCGGGTCGGGGGCAAACTACAGAACGGGATGTCGCGATTGAAACACATCATCCGGAAGAATGAAGGTAAGGAAGTTCAACTTTTGGGTGTTCTATCCAACCTATCTGAAGATACTGATCGTCCCGCCATTAGATACAATGTCCTCCTTCGCCATCGCGGTCTTGATATTCGTTCTAATCCTCCTCTTGATCCTGCTCCTTGTGCTTTGAAGGGGAGGTAGTTTCGTCCGGTCCGCGGATTTTAGACCTTGGTCTTCTTGCGGGGACGGGACTGTTCCTCCTCGTCGTCCTCATCCTCGGACGCGTCAATATCGCTGTAGTCGACCTCCTCGATGGATTGATCCGTGACTAGACCACCGTCAGTCAGCCAGTGTGAATGAGAAAAAATGCAGTCGAGGCCACCACACTTACCATAGTACTTCATCGCATTGGGCCAGAGATCCTCAGCAACGGCAATGGCCAGCTCCTCGCCACCGGGGAAGATCTCGATGAACTCGAAGTCGTCCTCCAGATCATCGTCCTCGTCGTCTTCGTCCTCCTCATTCTCCCCCACCTCCTCACCCTTGCGCAGCTTCTCGAACTTCTCCTCCTCCTCCTTGGTCGCGGCCTTGGACTGCTCCTCGGTGACATCACTGCCGCGGTAACCGAAGAAAGCGAAGAAGCTCAGGTCCGCATCCGGGGGCACGTCGTCCTCCTCATCCTCACCCTGGGGCTCCTCGTCGGCCTCGACCTCATCGCGCTTGCGCATCAGCGCCTCGAACTCCTTCAGCTCCTTGCGGTCCGTGTCGGCGTCCTTCTTCTTCTCCGCCTCGGCCAGGTCGCAGGCGGCGTCCAGCAGGCCCTTGGTGGGGTCCTGGCCCTCCTTCCAGTTGATGCGGACGGGGTCCGAGACGAGCCCGTCCCAGTGGCGCTTGTGGCCGTTGGCGGTGGTGATGACCTGCTTGCGCCAGTAGAAGTCCTTGACCAGCTTGTCGTTGGTAAAGTAGGGGTTCTCGTCGCCGGTGCGGAACTCGAAGGTCAGACGGAAGCTGCGGGGCTCGCCGATGCCCTTGTCGTCGACCTCGAAGCGCTCGACGGTCAGGTTCTTCAGCGTGGAGGCCAGGATCGTCGCGTCGGTCATGGTGATGTGCTCCTCGACCTCGGCGGGGGCGTTGAGCATCACGCGCGTCCAGAAGGTGTCGCGCAGGTCGGGGGAGGAGATGACCTCATTGCGCTTGGCGAAGAGCGGGCGGAGGAGGAGGGTCGAGTGGCGGACTGCAGCATTGCCAGATAGCATTAGTATCACAGCCCCCAATAGAAGAAAGAACGCAGCAGCTGCCATTCCAGTCCAATGGCCGAATGCGAATCGCTTCAAGACCCAGCAACGCCGTAGCTCCGTAGCTCTGCGACACCCAGTCTACAAAAAAAAAAAAGGAAAATAAAAAACTCACGCTGCTCCACCTCAGCCTGAATAAACTCCTGCTCCACCAGCGCAATCTTCTTCTGCGTCTCCTTGCTCACCTCGGGCCGCTGGATGCGCTCCAGCAAGGACTGGTTCTGCTCTTCGGCGGACATTTTGGTTCGCTATAAGATATTTAAAAATGTGCGTAAGGGTTTGTGCGTTCGTAATCAGGATTAATACTGTTTGAAGCCAGTAAATCCAATCCTCACAAGGAAAAATTAAAGGTGAGTTAGGCAGTTGTGGTTCGGTTTGAGGAAAGAGAGAGAGAAAAAAAAAAGTTGAAAGTCAAGCAGAGCAAAGCGGATTCCCACCCCCGGGTTTTTCAAAGTGAGGTGGACGGGCGGGAAGCTGACCTACCTGACTAAGGGTGCTAGCTAAGTTAACTAACTAAGCTTAACTGGTTAACTTGACTAACTACCCTAATTTAGTAACTAACTACTACACTAGATTGCTGTTGATACTGTACGGGAGGCTGCTTCTGCTTCCTATATACTACCCAGGTAACTTACAGCATGGCTTTTCCGGGAAGAATAAAATGAGAGATAGGAGAATTTTTTTCAAGGTCCAGACTCAGCTACTACAGTAATCATAAGGGGTATTAAAGGTAAGATACAGGTACAGGTACAGCAGAGTAGCATTACAATTCCCATCCATCCTCGACAGTAAAAACTCTACCTACTCGGAACGTTAACAAACGGGGACCGGCACCGGCACGGGCACAGGCACGGGGTTGGGGTTACACATGAAAAAAAAAAGTTCCAACAAACCGCCTTCTGCCTTCCACTCACCTTCTGCTAGAAGTCTTGAATTAATGCAACTCCCTAGTTAGTGAAATTATCCAAGAAGTGAGTATCGGAATAAGCTAATCCCCTAACCCCCTAATCAACCCCATCATGATTGGCGCGCACACACAGAAAAGTGGGAATCCTTAACCGCCATTCCCACCGTTTCAGGTGCTTTTTGTCGGGGGCTAGACTAATTTACCTAGCTGGGATTTTTTTTTTTCCTTCATTTACATTTAGTTTCATGGGCGCGCGGTGAGTGGGGAACTTTTTCGAATTATTTGTGCGGGTTAAGGTAACTTAGTAGAAAATTATAGAATTTTTTTATGCTGTGATTACTTTCTGTTACTACTTGGTAAATGTGCTTGATAGAGGTACAGTATAGTTTTCCTTACGGGCTGGACGGCTCTACGCTACTCTTGTAGTCGACATCTATTGTTCAAAGATAGAATATTATTGATTGTCACTCGGATTGTCTGGATGTTGGTGGAGGGTTGGGGAGTGACGTCATTTGCTACGACACTTGTGCATGCATAGCATATCTTCAGGCCAAATATCAGGCAAGATGACTAGCTAGCCTTTCTGTGCTATAGAGGTGACAGCGTACAGAGGTCTCCTTCACTTGCCCAATTCCTGTCTGGGGCTGTATTTGTCGTGGTGATAGGAGAAGATACCAATGAATATCACATATCTATACTCCGTGGACAGCGGGACTGGCTTGTTGCGTGTCTTGCACGGCCATTTCCCTAAAATAGTCGGGCCTACTCCAATAGAAGCATGGATAATGATAAATAGAGGCACAAGCACATACATATCTCCAGACCTCAACCCAGATCAATTCTGAGAATATCAAATTCATAAATCAGTAGCCGCCGATGCTCACAGCATCCGAGGGGAATAAATTAACTAAAAGCAAACACACACACACACACACACACACACACACACAAAACAGCAACACCAATTCCATATCAAAAACACAAATGATATGAAAATGCGACAACGGAAGAAAGAAAAAGAAACTTTTGGCACGTGCGGATTGACTATGACCCTCAAAATCAATCCGACGTGTCCAGTATCATGCCTGCATAGTCGTGACGTGCGTTTCAGCCAGAATATTATGATAAGAATCAAATCAAAAATAAAATAAACTTTTTTCCGGAGGTGAGTTGAGAGCGGCGACGCCCTCAAATCTTCATTCCTCTTGTTTGTGGCTTTCCCATTAAGGTATAGATCTTCTGTCTCTCTCTTTTTTGAATGTCTCTTGCCCCAAGAGACATTGTTAAGGAAAACCCAGGCCAGTTCGCCGGTGATGCATGCATGCAGGAAAAGACAACAAGAAAATGCACGCCAACAGGCGGGATTGCAAAGCGGTGAGTAGAGTGTTGTAAGTGTCGGTCGTGAGCGAGGGATTTAGGACTTCGACAGAAAGTCCGACCGGTCAAAGCCCCAGAGGTTGGGTTCAGGCAGGCCATCAATCGATGGGATGTAATGTAACCTCCCCTTATCGCAAACCAATCGCGCCATCGGTCAGGTGACGGGCCAAGCCAGACTCACCGACACCGGCGCACGTGCCCGTCGGCTCAAACTGGACGGGACTAGGCATGATCTTCCCACCACTACAGCATCCAGTCCAATCCGTTGGCCTCTTCCTCCACCGGGAAGACCTCGCGCGCATATTCCTCCATATCGCGCCACCCCTGCCATAAATGCCGGGCCTCGTCGGTCACACGAAGCGAAATCACCCCTCCGGGACCCTGCATCATTCCCGCGCCTGCGCCTTTGCCATTGGCGGGGCCCAGTCCCTTGGGGGATCCAGCGGCCGGACGGGAGAACTCGGGCTGTGGGAAGTAAGGCGCGTCGCACTGTCCGAACACCACCTCAATCGCCTCCAGCTGTTCTCGATAGCCCGGCGGAATGTTGACTTTCACTTCGACCTTGGGGACGCGCAGGTAGCGACAGGGGCGGCCGAGAGCGCGCTCGAAGGCAGCGCAAACTTGATTGGGAGAGAGAGTTTCGAATGTGAGCGCGATACTGTGGTCGTTAGTACCGTCTCCCCATCACAAACAAACAACAAGTCAAACCTACCGATGTCCATTCCACTTCTTCGGCCCATCCTTGAAAATCTGCAGCAACGCGGGGCCCACATCATGTTCCGCGTCCAGCCAGGGCAGCGGAATGTCCGGGTCAAAGGGCGCATGCCACTCGAAACTTCCATCCGGCATGAGCTCCATCTGGAAGAGGGGGTAGGGTAGACTCGTGAAATTGTTATTGTAGATTCCGGCGTAGACAAAGGTCGAAGGAAGTCCCAGTTGACGGATGTAGTTCTCGACGGTGAATTTGGGGGCCCAGAGCGGTACCGGAGGCCAGGGCCCATGTACCGAGTGATCGGGCATACTGCTGTAGATGTAGTGTTGGATGGTTCCGGCTCGTTTGGCGGCGTCGGCGAGGTCGCGGCCGATTGCGACTTCGTCGCCTGATTGTGAGGTGGTGTTGATGAATGCAAGGTTGGCGCCCTCGAATAATGCGTCCATCAGGGGAGTGTTGCCCAGCAGCGGGCCTTGGAATAGAGTGACATTCGGAAGCTCCTGCAGCTCCTCTGCGACGAAGCCCTTGAGAGAATGGATCTGAGCGCGCACATTGTGTCCGACGGCCGAGGCCACGCGTATTAAAGACGCAGCCTGGCGACCCGTCGCGTTTACCACGGCGATGGTCTTCTTTTGTTGTGTCATGAGGAAGAGGGGGAGGGGGAGGAGAAGGAGGAGGGGAAGAAGAATATGTGGAGGGCGGAAAGATTAAAAAAGCCTCCGACGGGCTGCGGGAGGAAAGAAAAGAGGATGCGGGGTAAAGAGGAACACGAGGGAGGAAAATCAATAGTAGAAGTAGGAGCTCAAGGTAAGTGAAGTAGTAGCAGTACTTGATCGGTGAGCAGGCCAATGCAAGTAAATGTAGTTCCCTTCAATCCGAGACAAGGTCAGGTGGTATGCCACCAACACAGCGCACGTTGTGACTAGTGCAGCAAAGTAGCGGTGGTTCAAAGCAGGGAGAAACGAACGGCGGCACGGTGGGGTAGAGGAGAAATTGTACGTGGAGATCACTGTTCACTATTGAACAACTTCTCCAAGGCGATGTTCGAGAAGGGGAAATTATTTGTTATGTAGCTCAGTGGACTAGTCGTCCCTGTTGTCGCGACGGATTTGTCCAGTTATGCCGCAATTGAACAAATCGATGATGCAAGCCTTAAAGATAGCTGCTGCTGCTGCAGATGAAAGGAAGTTGCTTTCCTGGGATGATATCCGTCGGGCAGAAAATATGAGGAAATCGCCGCGTACTAAAAAGACTCCGCTGCCAGGAGAAGTAGAGCCAAAAAAAAGAAGTGTTAAAAAAGAAAATAAAAAAAATAAAAATAAAGTGTTGGAGATGGCGCGGCGGGATTGTCGATAATCGATAATGCTCCAACTTCTCAAACCCTCCAAATCGGCGCAGCTGAGACTAAAGTTACTATACACCACACTGACTCGTCGAGAGCAGGGAGTTTTGGTTAGTTAATGGATAACAAAAATGCGCTGTTTTCTGGGCCGTTCAATGCACACAATACGAATGCCCCTTGACCAGGGCAAGGAAATGTGAATAATAAGAATCACCGGATACTCCAAGATGGGCCAGCAATGTGGATTTGTGGACCACCCCCGGGAGGCCTGGTCTGACGCCAGGTGAGGGAATTGATCTCACGTTGGTGGGCAGTGGGCAGTGGGCACCGATAACGCAAAGCCTCCCCTCCCCTCAAAAAGTCAAGTAATAATAACCAGGTGAAAAATAAGGGGAGAGAAAAATCCTGAGAACAAATGATAATGGCCCGGCAAGGAAAAAATTGAACACCAGACTTACAAGAATTTCCCGTGCTACCAAACAATTGAAGCCGAAACTGATATCCACAATAGCACTGCAAACTGCAAAGAAAAAAAAAATCTCCCAGTGTAGCCCCGTGGATCAGGCCCAGTGCTTGGTTCCGAGATTCGCACCCACAACCAAAGGAGACCCTAATCAGCCCTGCTGGCCAGAAACAGTCGATATATGCACGAGGATCGCCTCGCGAGACGCAGCAGGATCTTGCTAAATCCAGGAACAAGAGGGGGATGTTATTTCCGGGTACCACACCGGAGGCAAGGGCAGAGAACAGGCAATAGGTAGTAGGTAGGTATGAAGGTTTGATGCGGAACGATACTTTATGTATGCTAGGGAGGCTCCCAGGTAAGTCGTTGACGCGATGTACTACAGTTCAACAAGAGGAAAGAGGTGGTGGGAAGGCACGCGCTGTCGGCTGTATAAGTAACTGCGGTCTGTGTGTCTTTGCGACACGATGGGGACCTGAGGAGCCAACAAGCAAGAATTGCAGCATCCACCATGTACCCTAGGAGACACAGCCGACTGGTCTGGATTGGGATCGTCTGGGGTTTACCGCGCACTACACACAAGAATGGAGTCGCAGACTAGACTAGTACACGGCTCTTCAAATGCCTCAAATCGTGCTTTACAGAAAAAAAAAAAAGAAGACGACTGTTGCAGAAATGACGAAGGCAGAGCTTTCACGCCTCGTCCCGTGATGGGAGTCTGATCCGATGTGGTTTCCGAGGTGGTTTATATCGAGTAATGACAATCAGTCATAAAATGGGCCATGTCAGGCGGCTTGAAAACTCTGGATGAAATATCCTTTTCCAGGGTAGGGGAGATTTAGTAATTCGTGCTCGCTTCTTTCCTGTATGGCTGGTCAGGGAATAAGAGCTTTGATTGATGATTCTAGTTTCTTCGAGGCTTCCTGTCTGTCGGCCATCTCCATCTATATCCCACCTTCCCTGGCCTCGTTCTAGCGTCTACGCCCATTTTAACCCCCGGGGATGGCCGTCAATGTCGGCAGATCAGGCAAGTCTAAGAGACCGCCATTATCAACTTAGCCCTGACAGTAGTGGTCGTAGTTCAGGGCCTGGAAAGGCGAATTCGCCAGAAACATCCATCCACCAACTCGTTCTGGCGTGGCCATTGACTGGGTTTACTTTTACGTAACTCGGGATGCAGTTCAAGCGTAGTCGGAAGGCGAACTTCAAAAGACTCGTCCCCCATGATGGCCGAATGATGGCATCATGAGAGCAGTGGAAGGAAGAAGCCAGGGATTACGGCATCCTTTGAAGAGGTGATGTTATTGTTGTTGATGCTGTTGTTCTACCCCCCTCCCCCCGGACTGTACGCTGAAGAGGCAAGCATTTCCGAACTCAATTCTAGAGAGTAGGTGAGCTGCCCCCCTGTCGCGTATGACATAAGGGTCAGGAGGTGTACCTGTCGAGCATGAAGAGGAGTTATTCCAACAAAGGTATCAATGCGACGATCAAGGCTGATGGAAAGCCATGAGGGGGAGAAATAAAAAAAAATCAAGAATAAAATGAATTGAATTGACAAAAGAGTAAGAACAATTAAAATGTCCCCCTCAAAGACGATCCGATCCCGGCAGTGGCAGGCCAATGAGAGAGCGAGTCTTTGGCAGAGCGGGGAAGAAAAGCAGCACAACTTAACCACGCGGATCGCCCTCGGGCCACCAGCAAGCCATCCCAATTCCATCACCGCCTACGCTAACTGGCGATTAGCCTGAGAACTATATCGAAACTGTCAGGCAGACAGTAACTACTCGTTCATCCTTATCACGTCTAGGGACTGTGGGAGGTCTCTGAAGAAAAGATTGACAGGGCCGCAGGTAATCAGAGCACTACCTACGGCGCATCTCGGTCAAAACCGAATCGCAGCCGAGAAGCTGAGAGACATAGCGAATGCCCCGTCGGCCATCAACCTACCCACGCTCTGCTCCAGTCTCCAGACCCATATCCTTCGGCGATGGATTCCCCCCTCACGCCGGCCAATCCGTGCGCCGCACATTCTCACGCGTCCCTGCCAACTTGCCAAGACTGGGTACGGTGCTCGGATGAAGCGGATCGTCACTCATCCTTGATCACAATCACCAGGAGTTGAAGATTTTTTCTAGCTGCTAACTGGATGGGTACTATAGTCGGAGTTTTCAGAGCTAACGGACTCCGTTGGGGGGAAGTGAGCAAAGGCGCCGGTTGTCCGTGTCAGTGTCGGTGTCCTCCGTATCAGCATCCCTACGTGTACCCATGATTCAACGATCTGAAAACCGGGGGGAATTCCCCAGAATCAACCCCTCCGGACAATCCGCCCCGTTAGACCGAGGTGGCGGGGTCAGCTGTAGCGGTTATTTCACCTTTTCTGGGGGAGGGAGAGAAAGAAACCACGATTGCTTATCTGATGACTCATACCAATGGAGAGTCTCTTGCACAATCCGTTGAACCCCAATAAAGCTAAAACAGCAAAATACTTACCCCGTAAGTGGTAGTAATCGCGCAATAGGAAGCGGGGTATCGTGGACTAGCCGCTGGCCTATCTTGCAAGGGCACCTTTGCGACGTTCTAGTGTAGTGAATACAGGGCTGGGCTGGGGCTGGACTGGGAGACTAAATGCTGTCATGGTGCGTTTGCTCCATCCAGTCCCCATTCTCCGGTGAGAGGGTGCGTGCATGACCCCGGTTCTTTCAAAGCCCGTGCTAATTTTTTTTGGGTTGATGTCTCCGCGGGCAATTTCGAGGCGGCTTCTTTTGAGGCATTATCACTCCCGTGACCTGCCTAATCAGTCTACCTTAATGTCGGACTGTCCGCTCGGAACCGCGGACCGCTCCGAGGATAGCACGTTTTGTGTTTGTTACTGACTGACGGTCTGTCTGTCTAACTGACTGTCTGATTGTCTTGAGTGTGTTCGGGCGGTCGGTCCAGCCCGTTGCGAGTTGGGTCAGGATCTCGCCACCGGTCGTGACACATTTTGAGATCTAATCGATATGTTAGTTATCAGATGCTCTGAGGATGAGGTGATTTTTTGGCGGGGCTCGGTAAGGACCAGCCGTTGTTGATTGCTTGGTGTCCCTGTGATTCGCAGGGGACAACGAGATGGTCATTCGAGATCTTGCATCCCCTTCTGCTGCGTTCTTGCGGTGGATTCAGGGGCTGGACAAGCTTTCTCCTCTCTCCTTTTTCCTTACTCTCCTCCTTCTTTCATAGCCTTGAGTCTCAGTTATGCTGTCGCTGTCGCCGAGTTCATCTGGAGGGCCTGGCTTGTCAATAGATGTGTTTCAGCCAGTCCGTGGGTCTCTGATTTCGTGACGGCCGTAGCAAATCCATTCTATGAGATGCGCATGGGTTGAGATGCTGGGGTCCAAGAGAAGAGCCATGCTGCGATGGACGCGACGCTCGAAAATGGTGGATGAGTGGGCAGGGATAACGGAGTGAGCTCGTATGGACTATGACGACCCCATAACAACTAAAGGGCCCAGAATATTGAGATAATGGTTCGGTGGAAGTATCAAATGGATGCGAGTGGATCGGAGAGCCCTAGAGCAATCATTGAGGATGGTTAGGAAGAGATCGTCTTCCGAGAAAGATTGGCAGCTACGACTCATGAAGGATAGATTGCTGGACTAGCCACTTCCATTAACGGGTCATCTGGGAATGAACAATACGTACCACACGGCTCACTAAACCTCTCTCCGCATTAATGGTCATAAAGGCTTCTATGGGGACTTGGTAGTCGTGGTAAACCAAAAGATTCATTAAAAGTCAATCATAAATACAGCGCTGGTACATATGCCATAATCTATAGTCAAAAACACATGAAACCCTATAAAACGAAAACAACCGTGCTGGTCCAAGCCTGAACAAACCAGACGCCGTCTAGAAACGCCAGTCCCCAAAGCACGTCTAATTGCTGTCCAGGACAACGACTTCAGCTTCCGCCTCTCCGACGCTCTCCACGCTAAGCACATCTCCGGCATTCACTCCGGTGATGAAAGCGCCGTCGCCCTCTTCCAAAACCGCATTGTCGCGGAAGTCGAGTCTGATCTTCGCCTTGCCGCCCTTGGTCATGGGGAGGTGGATGTAGACATTACGCTTCTTCTTCTGGGTGACCGCATCGCCAGCGCCGACCGTCCACTGGAATGTCTTCTCGGGCTCGATGATCCCGGCCCCCATCACGAAGTCCGCATGGATGGGGATGGTCTCGGGGATCTTTGGGACTGCCGCCTCCTCTTCCGCCGCGGTAGCATCGGGACCCGCCGCGAGCGGCGACAGAATATGCACGAACCCCTGACGCTTGGCCGCCTCATCGAACGTTCTCGTGTGGTAGTTCGGCTTGAGTCCATACTTCCATGGGAGAGCCCAGATTTGAAGGAAGTGCACTGGCTTGTTGGACTCGTTCTGTTCGGAATGCGCGATACCTGTTTTATCGTTCTGGTTAGCTTATTGTAGGATAGTCTGTGTTCGGGAGATACATACCTGTACCGCCGGTCGTGAACTGTACATCACCCCGCTTCATCCGGTAGAATTGCTTGCCCTGCGCACCTTCGGCGCCCTTCTTGATCATGCTGTCGCGGTGGGTCAGCTCGCCGCTGAGGATGTAGCTGAAGATCTCGGCATCGCGGTGAGGGTGGGTCGGGAACCCATTGCGGGCCGCGACGCGGTCCTCGTTGAGTACGCGCAGACTGCCGAACTGGTTGAACTTGTGGTCGTAGTAGTTGGCGAAGCTGAAGGTGTGGAAGGTCTTCAGCCAGCCGCCGTGTTCGGCGTAGCCGCGCTCGCTGGAGCGGCGGGCCACGATGGAGGCGTGAGCGAGAGGCTTGGACATTTCGATGGAAGTATTGTTCGAGATAATTGCTTTGGTGATGAAGAAGATGAGAGGAGCGAGGATGATCAGTGAATAGAGGGGTGGTGAGATGAGATTGAATGTGATGTGCATTTTCAGAAACTATTCCCTCTGTCGCTGCGATCGATGATCGGCTTTATAGTTTTAGTGGGCTGCAGGTCCAGGCGGGGCGGAGATCCGTCTGTAAGCATGGGGTAAGACTGACTAAGGGCCCCTGGGCATCTTTCTCCTTCCCACAGCAATGCTGATGGAAGAATCACGGCCATTTGCGCACTGTGAGTGGCTGGAGAAATTGTGCTTTACTGAGTAAGAAGATTCTAGCCTCTGAGCTGTCAAATCCTTCCTCGTATTATAGAGTGGTTGATAAGTTCTGGGTAATTATGCTGACGGGCATCTTTTCTGATCCACGATTTGTCAATCATCCGTAAGATCTTTGATGGAACGGCAAGTTGTCTGATTGGTCGGGTGATGTTAGCCACTGTCATCATGGATGACATAATCAGTAACCGTTTCCATCTAGAATGTTGACAACTTATAACTTCAGAATCTTGCTCCTTAACTTGTCATCATCTGGTGTGGTCTTGCTAAAGAACATTTTTTTACTAAGTAGCTCTATGTTATGTACTTGAGGTCTATCCAGGTTGTTCTTAATCACCAACGAACCTATGTATAATGACCCTATCGATGTTCCCGATGCTAAGCTTGAAGACATGAAGTCGCATCTGATCGGATCTTGAGTGGTTATTGCCTGGAAATGTTGTTCTCATTTTACACTTTGAAGTATCGCTACTTTACCTTGAATGGCTCATGTAATATCTAGTTCTTTGCTTCTAGCTCCAACCTAATATGAGGTCTCAGTTTTTCTGCAACCTGCATTGTAATACTCCAAAGATGCTCACTCAATTTGTCCCAGCCATGGATATTGACTGAAGAGATGAGAGATAAATCGCACTAGGGTATCAGAGATGATCATTATAGGGCGGTACACTATGAATCTAGACGGGCTCATGGAGGCCTTACATGCAAACTGGATAGGCTTGCGTTCGGCTCTTTTGCGAGAGACTACTTACTACTTAAAAGCTTGCCAGTGAATACATACCCGGGTGAAGATAGCTGCCTACCCGCATCGTTCACAAGGAGAGGCTTTGACTCCAGAAACGTGTCACTACATAACACACTACTTTCATTACTTCTCTCGCCTCATATCATACCTTCTCTCACCACCCCTCCACTTTTCAGTCTCGTTGTTCGCAATCCACCAACTGCTTAATCTCTCAACGTATGTAGGGCGTGTGTTCACAAGCAGGAGACAGAGATATTCAGTCGGCTAGCTATAAAGCACAAATGTCGACCTCACCAGATGAACCCGAAAGCGCAGACTGCAACGAAGAATACCTTTGCAGAGACGTTAGTGAGCCATCTTTCATACTGACACATACTGGCCTAGCCTCTAGGTTACTTCCACTATACCACGGACCTCAAGTCACCATCCGGCTCGGGTCGGATGGTCCGACCTACATGTTGTCCAAAGCTCTTCTGTGCAAGAAGTCTACCTACTTCTCGAAGATGTTCGAGGGCAATTACGCCGAAGCGAGGACCTCGTTTGCCACCCTCCAAGAAGATACCATCACCTTCAAGCCGAGCTTTGAGCTCTATATCGAATGGCTGTATCTAGGCAAGTTGACTCTGCCCGGTGAGGACCGCAGCAACCAGATCACCTGTCTCCTGAAGTTGGCTCGGTTCGCCGAAATGAGTGGCGAGGGTGAGTTGACAGATCTCGTGACTGCGAGCATAATTCAGGTCATCACGGAGGCTCCAGAAATCAGAAAGAAGCGCAACAACCCGTTCCCAGCAAAGTATCGCGGCATCAATGTAAAGCATATTGATGTAGGGCATCTGGCGGTCGTGGAAGAATTGCCTAGATGGAATGCTGTACGTCGGGTTCTGATAATGGCATTGGTGGAACCATATTTGAGGGCCCAACCATTCATATTCTCCGAAGAGCTTGTGCTGTTTTCGGAACTTGCAGTAGATCTTCTGGCGGAGGTCAAAGAGACTATGCTTGCGGCTGTGCCGCGCTCCGGAAGGATCTGGATTACGGACCCACTGACACAGATAGAGGTACCTTTGAAATGATTCGACATGGTGATGACACAGATGTGCTGCTTGCAACACTAGAGATGGAATCTGCCTCTACAAGCAGGAGTCCGGCTGGAGAATTGGTTATGTGTTTGCACAGAAAGATGAAAGAGGAAGGCCCCCGATTGGAAAGCATAAGTGACTCTGTCTGCAGGTGGCAAGATGGAATGCGACTACTTTCAGGAGCTCAGGAGGTAGTGATAGCAAGGCAGAGTGGATAACCTAAGGTCAATCACGTCCAACATGACTGTAGATGCAACCTACAACGCCATAAAAGCTGAACTCGACCAAGGTGCACTGAACACTGGAAAAATGCATCGGACTTTTGCCGTGTTTCTCGATCTGAAGTCAGAGCATAGGCGCAAGTTGTCAACATCCTCTAATGTTTGCAGTACTTCTTTTAGCAAGGTATGCTTGCAACTGCTGACTTATTCTAGTCATCTATTACATCTGAATGGCGATCACACACTGCGTGATTATAGCAGTCATAGCTCACTCAAACGACGTGATGGCGTCAAATGTTGCCTATTTTTCTCACTGCTTCTGCTCTCGTGTGGTTCGTTCACCTATGTTTCAAAACTTAGAATCCAACTTAGTCCACCGTCAAGTGAGTTTAATTGGATACTGGCTCTAAACAGGAAGACGAGTGCAGCCATCATAGTAGATCCGGGACGCAGGTTCCCCTAGACATAGCATACGCGCCCATCTCACGTCGCACGCTACAAAAGCATCTGCAATAGATATCTGAGGACTACAACGCTCCTCGCGCAGCGTCAAGTACGTAAGAAGCAATCCACAACGCTCCAACTCCAGCTCCAACTCTCCGCACCCAACGCCAGTCCCCAAGAAGCTTACAGCTGTTGACAGCTTCCTCCAAGCCCACAATCCACACCACAATCCCATTGCCCCATCGAACTGGCATCCACAGCAGTCCGCACCCGCCACTCCAAACACCCATCACCATCAGTCACTCTGCAACCCAAAGCAACAAACCACCAACGACTACACCATCACCACAGGCAAAAACAAACAACCACAACACAATCCTGGATCATCAAGCCCAGTCCCCGACCCTCGCAAAAGCCCACTGCACCACAAAGTAAACACCCGCCAAAACTCCCTCTCACCAAGGTAGTAACCACCCCAACTCTCCACCCATGACACCCTCACTCCTCACCGACAAAGACATACTAACGACGCCACACCCCTCCAACACCACGTATATCTCCCTCAAAAACAACCCCACGCAAACCCCCGTTCAAAGAGACGGTGAAGCCCCAAACCCCCCTCCATCACCCAAAACACCCCCAATCCCAAACCCATCAACAATCCCATCCCAACCACCTGATACGTGAAAATCCGAGTAATCCAGACTTTTGTGGCGTAGGGCTAGAAGGGCCCGGAGCCTGCGACGTCCCACCCAACTTACCGTGCGGAAAGGTCACATGTACAGCAGAAAAAAAAATCGCTTGGTTAGCTTTGGTGCCTGCCCCCATGACAGGTCGATAATCAATATGTGAGGGATTTTTCGAGTTAGTTTTATTGTTATGGATTAGTAGTTTTATAACCCCTACCTGGGAGTTATAAAAGCCGGGGGGTCTGTCACCGGTGGCACCGTCTCCAGGCTGTGTGGGTTTCGGGTTCAATTCAGATTGCCAGTTGCTTGCAGGGTCTCATCCGGGTACGGATGGCCATTGGGTTGATCGATTTCGGTCCTTGGCCAGTGCTTACTTAGGTTGAGGCATCTATCTACCTAGGTATTCAACAGGCTACAGGACTATTGATCATGGATCTCACTAACTACAGTGACACACTTGTTGACTCTTGAACAGGGAGCACGAAACACTTTGAAGATTTTTTTTTTTCGATTTGATTGTCTATATCCGACTATCGTCACCAAGGGTATCGTATCGATCGGTATCATCTTATGTACAGCTTTTTTTTTTGTTTTTGTTTGGGGGTCATAACTTTGTTTTTGTTTTCCCCTTCGCTTGATCAAGAAGGGGGTTTATGGTGGTGTGGTGGTCAGTCCAACTGAATTCTAGTCCTTTTGGGATTATTTCCAGACGGATCCAAGGTCATATGCAAAATGGCCGAATAACCAGGTGGCGGGATGGGGCCAGCGGGAAAAACGCTCTGATCAACGCTAATCATGAATCGGAAAATGTGGTGCTGGCATGATGGGTGGTGATATGAATGATGGATGATGTAAACTCGGAAGCAGGAAGCAAGAGGTAAAAGTGATGGCGGCTCAGGCTTAGTGTGCGTGGCCGGTGGTGGTGTTGGTGGTGGTGGTGGCGTCCTCGACACAACTCTGGCTACCACGGAAGGATTTGCGACCACGGGCGAACCAGTCAACGAGGATGATGAAGATGATGACGCCGTAGACGGCGGACACATAGTTCATATCTGTGGGGAGGGTTGGTTAGTGGGCTGATTGGTGACTTGATGGATGGATGGGGATGAGAGGTAACTTACTTCCAGTGTTCACCGGCATGGTGGCAGGGAACGAGTACATGACCAGACAGAACAGGGTCCAGGCCAAGGTGATGTAGTTGGCGGCCAACCCCCACTTGCCCAACCAGAAGGGACCGTGCTTGATGTTGTCGCGACCGCGGTACAGCATGCAGATCACAGGCACCGAGTACGAGATGTACAGCAGCGCGATACAGGCGGTGACCATACTATTGAACGCAGTGGAGGAGCCGAGGTAGAGCAGACCCAGCAGGGCGACAATCAGCGAGCTCGCAAAGTGCGACCACATGGGCACGTCCAGCTTCACGTTGACGGTCGACAGCCACTGATGGCAGGGCACGCCACGATCGCGCGCGAACGCCCACGCGAGCCGCGACTGCCAGGTGTGGCAGGCAATGAGGCATCCCATACCCGTGACGATCAGGAGGGTCTCCAGCACAATGGCGCCCGCCTTGTTGCTCAACGCCTGGTAATATAACTCCAAAATGGGGACGCCCGTGGACGAGTTGAGCAGCGCGTCGAGGTCCTGGATGCTGAAGAACATGGCCACGCAGTAGAACCACGAGGTCACAAAACCGATGCCCACCGTGGCCATGATGGCGATCGGGATGTTGCGTTCCGGCTGCGGCACTTCCTCCGCCAGGTGCGTCGCCGAGTCCAGACACGCGAAGATCCAGTTGGGGTTGATCAAGCCGACAATGAACGCGATCCCGTCCGACTTCCACCCGGTCGAGTTGACGAAGTGACCAAAAACGAACGAGGCGCTGGCGTGGGGTTTGGCGCACGCGGGTACGGTCACCAAAATCACGAAGAACGAGAGCAGCGAGATGTACAGCGTGGCCTTGGCGACCGCAGGGAGAAATTTACCCCAGCAGTTGAACAGGTAACAAAAGAGGTTGATGAGCTCGTACGCTACAACGGTGTGCCAAGGTTTGGGAACACTATCATCGAGGTCAGCACTACAGAGGGCAACCGGTAGGGGGAGACAAGCATACAATGAGGGATGGCCCAGCTCCCACATGCCCACCACACCAGATCCCAGACTGAGGGCCACACTGGCACTCGCAAA
Organism: Aspergillus fijiensis CBS 313.89; assembly: GCF_003184825.1. Taxonomy (NCBI): domain Eukaryota; kingdom Fungi; phylum Ascomycota; class Eurotiomycetes; order Eurotiales; family Aspergillaceae; genus Aspergillus; species Aspergillus fijiensis. Next base: position 38,397 of record NW_024468985.1, read on the forward strand.
GATGGCACCCGCGTAGCCGAACCAGCCGGTCACGTAGGATGCGAAACGAGCGTACTTCTTAGGAGCCAGTTGATCGGCCCAGAAGTACTGCCCACCCGCGTTGGGCATGGCACTGGCCAATTCCGAGAGGGAGGATCCCACACAGCACGAGATGAAGGTGATCCACAACAGGCCGTAAATGATGATGACCGTGCCTCCGGAACTGATACCCGTGATCAAAGATGCAGAGATACCGAACCACGAGTTGGACATGCAGAAGGCAATTCCGACCAGGGAAAGCACCGAGAAATTGCGCTGCAAGTCCTGAGTGTAGCCCATCTCGGCCAGCTTAAGAGCGTCCGCATCTTCAGATCCGGATGCAGACTCGCTCCTAGGCATTACCTGCCCGGTGCTGGGCTTCTTCTCTAAATCGAGGTCGCTCATTGTACCAGACAATTGAAGCAATTGGGGTCAGCGGAGAATATATCAGGCACGTGATGTTGTCGCAAAGGGCAATCGCTCGAGGGGTCGGTCAACGGTTGCCGTAGCCGCAAGATGATCGCGTGGGAATGATAATTGTCCTAGAAGGAGGCTTTGATGAAGAGTCAATTCTTCCAAAACCACTGTTGCATGGGGCTTGTGAATTTCCGATAGGATCTCGGCCGAGGAAATTGCTGCGGGTGGCAAAGATTCCGTTCCTTCAAAACAGTCGCAAATGGGGTGTCGATACCGGAAAGGCGAGACCGTGGCAAGGGCTGATGAGTTGAATCTGTCGCAGACGGATTGATTGCTTGATAGGGCTCTGATTGACGATACGGCGATACAACAAGGGAAGTTTTACAGAATTCAATCTGCGTTTTGGGTTGCGTGGTTCTCTCAAGCTATCAACAACAAAAGCGGAATGGTGGTGGTGGAGGAGAAGTAGAGAGCCAAGCCAGCGTGGAGTATCAATGCCCAGACCGTTGCTGCATAGGAAAGGGTAGTTGCAGGAAGAGGGATCCAGACGAGGTTTAAAAGTAGGGATAACGGAGGACGGGATCAAAGGAGAAGAGGATAAGGATAAGAGGAGGGGTAAAAGTGAGTAAAAAGAAGGGTCAAGGTATGAAGGCCGACGAAAGCCGTCAGAATATGGGATACAGTTGAGTATTTAAGATCCTTGGGCGAATTTATTTTTTTTTCTTGTTTTTTTACTCTATTTTTCCCTCTCTACGACCCCATCTTAGGTTGGCTCTTTGCATGGGTTGTTGCGAGTCTGACGGAGGCTCCACCAGTCTCAATCGATGGGCAAAAGAAGGTACCCCATGCTCTCGTGCCCTCCTTGTCTGCCAATTTCTACGGGGGAGAACCTATCATGGATTCAATTATCCGGTTGGGATTCTGCGGGTTCATCTCGACTCTATCCACTTTAATTCGCTTCTGGACGTTCTCTTTCCCTCCCCTTCGTCATAGGGAGGGTCTGGATGGGTTGCACGTAGGTTTGGTTGACCACAGAAAAGTCCCTCAAGTAACACCGGGCCTGAAAGGTACAGCCAACTACGTAGCCCGAGGGTGCTCGGAAGAACTTCTGTGGCGGTGATTCTTCGATTCCGGTGGACAAGGGCTTCTTGGATTATTGTTGATTGCCTGGGAAGTCCCCAGGGACGGCTGAGCGTTGTCGTTGGCCGCGTGCAGATACAAAGAGTGGCGGTCCTCCCCACTTGGTCAGTTTTGGTGCCGACGACAGAATTTTAACTTGCCCACACCGGGTTTAGCCCGCTTATACCGTGCAGACGGTGCAGGTGCGTGTGAAGTTTCCGCTTTGCCCTATTTTCTTATGCTTTCTTGGACTGTCGTCATACCGCAGATGCAGCAGTCAGGATGCAATGCACGTTCGGCCCCAACAATATCAGATGCTGATTATCGCACTATCACTGTCTAATCCTGTTGGTGCATTGGTGCCAAAACCGGCCCGAGTGAGAGAGAGTGAAAAAAAATCTCTTAACCTCCAGCAGATATGCCGATCGCTGATAACAGATGCTCTTGCCTTGAGCCTTCTATCGTATCACATGACCTTCTTATAGACATGCTACTCCGTACACCACAACCCCTTCTACCAACAACGTCATCCTCCGCATCTACCAGCGGGAACAGGCAGCCCTCAGACTCAGAGTAGGCAGAGCAGCCGCGCTACGACGTTTTGAGCGACTGAGACAGGAATTTACCGGTCTTTCTGATCCGAACCATCTCCAGCTTTTTTTCTGCTTCAGTGATCCTCGTTGGTCAGCCCGATGGAACTTAGCCTAGTTGGAAACCCGCACGGTGGATCTCATTTCACCATCCGCTTTTCATTCGCACACGAAAACTCGGAAAGGGTGAGATGCTACGAAAACCACTTTTTGACTAACGCTTTTTCACCGGTGCGCCTTTCGGAATCGAGGCATTGTTATCCGTCGGTCTGGTTTGGTTCTGCCTACAATAACGATTGTCCTTCGCGGTCAGGGCAGGCTGATTTGGAGTGACATCCAAAAAAGAAGCTCACTTCCTGCCGGAGGACTTCTTTGCCATGTATGGATATGGACAGCAGAAGGCGAAATCTCGAATCGATATCAACATCCGGAACCTCCCCGCGCGCCCCAAGGGCAACCTCAGTCCCGTGTCGTCGTTTCTTAGTCTCTAACCAACATGCTTGAGACAGCAATCATCTTTGCCCGTCTCGTCCGTCTCTCGCAGAAACAGTAAAATCGACTAAACTAGTTCTCTTGGGGGTTCCGCTGTCCCTGCGTGGAAAAACCGCTAGCCGATCATGGTTTTCGAAGCATCGGTGCACATCCAGGTGCCATTTAGTCCTGTTTCAACTTTTTCTCTCTAACCTCACCGCGGTTGCTACTGACGTATGTCCTTTTCTTCAGGACGGTCGAAGACAATTTACCACATAACAAACAGAGTCAAAAAAAAACTGAAGTTGCTCTCTTCCCGCGCTGTGGGCGAGAAATCTTCTCAATGGAATTTCCGCCTCCCCCCGGCCCGCGCGCCCCCTCAAACAACAAACGAAACCCATGGCTTGATCTAGCATCACCCTGGCGCGTTTTAGCATCCCGCCATAACGAAGACAAAAAAGCCGGGGCCGTAGGATATCCATTCCCCTCCTGGGGTATAGCGCAGAGATAAGCCAATTAGACTCGGAGGGCTTGTCGTCTTCTGCCGGATGGAGTAAGGACGACTGCGTAGTAAGTTAGGTTGGTTAATGGGCGTTATTATGAATGGAGCCTTAGGTTGTCTGTGAGGGCACACTCCGTAAGAGTCCTTAGTTTAGCAGACGGGGGAGATTTTTACTCGTTTGGGGGAAGGTTTGCCGGTTTTGTAGGGGAATGCATTCGTGGCTTCGCTTCGGGAGAGGCCTCTCGGAAGTCACCGTCTTTTTCCCGGTCGACTTTTTTTTGAAGGCATCCACAGCTACCATGGGATGGAGTCGTAGTAAGCGGTGTATGACAGCCCTCTTTCCGGCAAAACTCATGTACTCATACTCGTACGTACGTACGTCGTTTGCAGAGAGGATTGGGGGATCCGCTGTGCGGAACCTCGGAGCTTAGGTGGTTATTCAAAACGAATCGGCTTGCGTAGGCTTTCCTTCGCATGGGGGTTGAATGTCAATCCTGTGCCAGAGTTGCTGTAGTCCGCAGGACTAGTGATAACGTTAACATCTAATTGAGCCAAAGTCTGGGGTCTGTCAATTCCAGCAGTAGCACTTTCTGGCCCTCCCGGACCCAGCACCTACGGAGTATCGATGTATGACATTGGCATTGACATCTGATAGTCTGATAGTCTATCTGATTAACAGTCGAGACGGGGTTGGCTAGATCCCTGATCGCTTGTCCGCGCCGGGGGGGGGGGGGTTACAACGGGCGATCACGCACTTCTCATTCGTTGTCGGGTTTCGACCAGGATGCTTTGTCTCCTTTGGATCGTAGGATTCTGGTGGATTATTGGTTGCATGATGGTGCTTATCGACGAAGCTTATCTTGCGATGGCGACATTGACAGGGGAGGGGGAGGGGAACCGCGTGCGGAGTAGATCGTTATCTTTTGCGGGAGGAGAGCAAGGTGCGAGTGATAAGATTGTTCCTGCACATGCATCGTGAGTTTATTGGCTTGTTGGCGTCTTTTTGCCTTCTTTGGGCTGCAGAGGCTGGGTTTTGTGACTGGATATGGATGGGTTGTCCTGGTGGGCGGGATGGTGGCTTGGTGACTGCTCCTGGTGTAGTGCTTGTTCTATTAGCAGTTTACACATTGGGTCATGGATCATGTGGGCTTGCCACTTTTTCTGTGATGATGTATGATGCCTGTGAGATGGATCTTGAGCTTGGCTGTTGGATGGTTTACGGTGTTGTCTTCGACTATTCATTGCTCGGAGCAGATACTGTGAGACTCATGTGTGTAAGTTGCGAGTCTTGAGTCCGCTTCCGGCAGAAATATATAACTCCGAGTCCTCGACAGACACACCCCCACCTTGCTCCTCCCGTCGTTGTTGAATACAATCTCTAACAATGCAATGGACGAGCACCTGCTTACACGAATGATTTGGACTTACCTTGACCTTCATCAAATCGATAGCGTGATTCACTCATCACTCAGCACTTAAGATAAGCAAGATGTACACCGCAGCAGACAGCGGGTGGCTTGTGGGTTGCCCGATGCGGCAAGTTACTTGCTAACAACATCATCTAAACCTCGAAACAGAATGGCTGAGATCATCAAGCAACTGTGAATCAGAATGAGGAAACACAGCCATCAACTGCAAAATATGCAGGGTCTCTTTGCTGCCTCTGACTCTGAGGTCATGACGCACCTTGATCGACACTGCATCACAATGTCAGGGATCGATCCCCAAGCGCGGGTAGCCGGCAACTAGTCAGGCACTCCCGACGCGGTCCGATCTTCCCATCCTCCATTGTTCCATATTTCTGACGCGACGCGACGCGACTCGAAACTCCCTCGCTCATTCGTCCAGCAGCTGTTTCATGCCCGGTCTCACGGTCAACATGAATCTATCCCTGTATCAGTCCCTCGTCTGTATCTGATGTTCCGACACACACATATCAGGGGTGCCAAACATCCCTGATGATCCTGACACCAGCCTCATCGGCTTCTAGAATGACACCGAACGCGATTAGCCCGATGTAGCAACGCCACATCTTTGTTGACTGCTCCAGCAACCATAGGGTCGCATGCTCAAACGCGTTGCGGCTTGACTGTACATCCCGCATTTAGAATGCTCGAGACAGGTCTCGCCCCCGTCATGGAACGCCCTTGAGTGGGATGGTCGTTCTGTTCTCCCTTGGCTGGAATTAAGCTTGGGCACACACAACCATGCACATAGCCGGTTTCTTGTTACAATGCAACCTGCAAAGTGTGCAGTTGACAATGCTCATCGGCATTATGATGCCTGCTGATTGGGGATCTAGTAGCCTCTGAAACGTCGAATATCTCCGACCGTGCAGATGATGTGTCTTCTTGCCACTGCGACAAAAGCTAGGGACTTGCGACCATCGAGTGCCCGGGAAACCGATCCTTCAGCTGTAACAAGGGTCGGGGAATCTGAGAAAGGGTAAACTCGCCCTCAATGCCGACCGAGCATTGCCGTTTGTCTGTCTGCTGTGGAGTAGTCCGCGCCTCAGATCATGTCTTACCTCTTGGCTTCTTATTCGTGATGTGTGTCGATATCGCCAATGGCAAGATCTGGCTGCCTTTGCTCTACTGCATTGAGTTGGAACTTGTAACGTCTATTTGCGGTGAATCTCAGCTCTCCATAACGGAAACACCTTGGCAGTTCACGGTTCATCCAGCTCGGTCACTTCTGGTTCTGGTTGGCAATTCATGGCCCGACCTTAATCTCCGCCATCCTTACAAGATCGGGATTTTCATCGTTCTTTCGTCCGTCTAATTTGCCCCCAGGCAGCCAGACTGGCAAGAGACTGCTATTTAGCCAGGATGAGAGAGGCCCTGGATTCCTAGCAACGGATCGGCGTGGTATTCCAACATTCCAACCACCCTACCGCATAGGGATCGATCGACAGGGACAACAACACGTTACTGCTCGGGAAACGGAATGCTGTACCCAGTTTTGAGTCTCTCTTCACTGTTGCCTCGATACCGAGTCGTATCAAGTCACTTCCTGCAGCCACCTGGGTGGCGCGAGAAGCCTCAAAGCCACCCACTGTAACGGTATGCAAGGGATATTTCCTCTCCTCAGGACAGAACCTCTAAAGTGAAACATGATGTCAATGACTTTCCAGGCCGTTGGTCCCTCTGGATCTGCCGGTGGTGTGGCGGCGACGTGCTTTGTCATTGTTTTGTTGTTGTCGCTGCCTCTTTTATACTAAGCTTTGGCTGTCCACCGTCGGAATCACTGACTGCACGACCACGGAACAACCTCAACGACACCCATACTAACAACGATCAATTAGCCTCTGCCATTGATGGGCGCGACGTCCGATCCTTAGCTCCCGGTGACGCACTCAGTCAACACCATTCTCCTCTTACCTCAACCCACGCTTTCGTGCTTTCGACCCACCACTTACACTGAATAACCAGCGGATGATGCACCAAAAGATGAAACTCGATGTTGCTATAGTGACTTATTTGGCAATATTCACCGATGTTGCGAACGCTTTCTGGCGTCTGCCTTGTCGCGGACGAAGCGGTGTGGCTCGGATTGATCCCATAATGGCACCAGGGATCCCATCGGATCATGTACACGCGGTTCATGGATCGGGCGGTCAGTTCTCTTGCATCATCTGTAGCTCATCAGCATGGTCGCTGAGTTTTTCCCGATAGGATTCTCGATGTCCGCCAACGAGGCAAGTCTGAAGCAGTCGGGCTGTACGTCTTGCGCAGTGACCGAAGACAAGTCAGCGTACTGGACGCCCGCGTTGTATTTCGTGCATCAAAATGGCGATGCTGAGCTTGTCAACGAAGTCGGCGGAATGCTTGCGTTAGTTGCCCAGCTTGCGATTGTTGCCGATTTGTGTTGGTGCTGACGAAAACAGCTATTACCTTCTCAACGGCGAAAATGTGATGGCGTTCCCTGAAAACTTCCGCATGATGGCAGGAGATACATACCTGCGCGACTTCCCCTGGCCGATACCGGATCCCCCGCAGTCAGAGTGGTCTGGAAATGATCTAAAACAGGAGGCTCTTCGCCAGAAAGCTGTCGGATTCAACTGTCTGAATTACCAAAAGGACCCCGAACCCTCTCTGGGTCGTCATTTCTTGCCAAACAAGACATATTTGGATGAGCACTGCACTGAGGGCGTTCGGTTTGAATTGATGTTTCCATCCTGCTGGAATGGGAAGGATATCGACACACCGGATCACAAGTCTCACCTGGCCTATCCGTCTCTGGTGATGGACGGGGAATGCCCAAAGGGTTTCGAGCATCGTCTTGTTTCACTCTTCTATGAAAGTATCTGGGATACATACGCGTTCAAAAGCAAAAAAGGCAATTTTGTGCTCGCAAATGGAGACCCCACGGGATACGGCTACCACGGTGATTTCATGTATGGCTGGGACTCACAGGTGCTCCAGCAGGCAGTGAATACATGCACAAACATGTCTGGAGAAGTGACGGACTGCCCCGTTTTTACGCTTCAGAGTGACCAGAAACAGGATGAGTGCCGCTTCTCCGTTCCGGATGCTCTGAAGAGTGAAGACGTGAACTACCACAAAGGTGGTCTCCCGAACAACGTCGCCATCCAAAGCGGACCTGCCTATGCTAGCCCAGTCAGATACACCACCACCACTACCACCGGCGCTGGTGGCCACGGGAGACCAACGCCCGTCTACTTGGATGATCTGCCCACCGTCGGAATTGGTATTGATCTTGGGTTTTTGTCGGCCGGTCTGCATGTGGCACTGCCTACACTAACTACTTCGTCCACGACCACGACGGCGAAGGCCTGGGAGCCGACTGCTCCCCCGGTTGCAGAGGGTCCTCCTGCCCGTCCGATCACCTCCTCGAAAACCAGCGCACACACGACTTTTGCTGCACCGTTCACCGCGGCTACTTCAGTGACTTCTGTTGCGCAACCGTCAATCCCAAGTGCGTCGGTCGTATCGGAATTCTCCAGTGTAACTATCAGGCCGTCACTCTCGGCTTCGTCGTCGGCATTGTCTGTGCTTTCGACTATGGCGACGAAGTCTCCGGTCCTGCTTGCATCCGTTCCGGCTTCGTCGTCGACGGTGTTGGCCAAACCGGTAGTTGCGCCTCCCGCAGCCTCGACTGGTCTAACGCCAACAACTCCTCAACCTTCACTTGCTGTGTCTTCAATGTTGACCTCGTCATCTATCGACGCAACATCTTCCTCGATTCCCTCGGCTCCATCACACTTGTTCGCGGTGTCATCTCCGGCTCTGGCCTCTCCATCCGCCGCCGTCCAGTCTTCGGTCTTGATTCCTCCGGCATCTAATCAAGCCCCTTTCGCGTTCACCATTTCGTCTACGTCTTTGGTTTCTCCCACGCCAGCGTCTTTCATTGCCACTCCGAGATCCTCAGTAATGGGCCTTCCTTTCTCATTCGCTGCCTCTGGTGGAGCCTCATCATCGGTACCTCTTTTTAACACCGCGAATACAACCGTGCCAACCCCTCAGACCATTATGTCTGCAGCACTTATCGCTTCTCCGACCTCGCCGTCGACGGACAGCATCGTAACACCTTCGACATCGGCCAAATCTTCAGCAACAAGCACCCCACTGATCAAGACTGCCTTGCCGGTGCCAAGCACCCTCGCTGTAGCAGCCAAACCTCCGGTGTTGACCACTCCTTCGTCCACGAGCGCCCCATTAATCAAGACGACTACTCAACTGCCGAGCGCATCTGAAATCGCCCCCAAGCCAAGCGTGATCGCTCCTACCAACAGCTCACTCGCCAAGGCCCCCGCAACAGGATCCAGTACCTTTGCGGTAGTCGCCAAGCCCGCGGCGACGACGACTTCGTCAGCGACCAGCGTCCCACTAATCAAGTCCATCCTCTCCAGCACAACTCCAATAGCCAAGCCGAACGTGGCTACTCATACCACCAGTACGGCATTGATCAAAACCACCGTTTTAGCCTCGAGCACGCTTGCCATGATCCCCAGACCTGCCGTCTCTCCGCAAACAGAACCCTCCAGCTCGTTGGAAGATTCCTTTGCAATCGCCGACTGGGAGGTAATCACGACGTGGTCGCCGCCGTCTAGCACCTCATCTGCCGAACCGGCTTCGTCCACAACAATCGTCTACGTCGAACAAGCAATTATTGTCCTTGTGGATGATCAAGGCGTCCCGATCGAGACGCAGACTGGCTCTTTGGAAACCGTCTCGAAGACCACGACCACTCCCAGTGGCGGCGCTACGTCCAGCCGACCCCCTTCGAAGCGCGGTTGGTATCATAACCATCCCCACAGGCATTACCGCCACGGACACTCCCATTGATTGGAGTTGTGGGGCGGGGCAGTTCTTGTGACTTTGTTTTCTTTTCGGATATACTTATTTGCTTCTTTCTTCAAATGTCTCTGCGATGGTCCAGGCACCGTCGGATTTACGATGTACATGTTAGACACCTTAGCTTCCTATCCTCGAAGGATCGGTTGGACTAGAACTGTCGCTGTCTCTGGGAGAAACGCGCAGTTGAATTCTGTGGAATATATTGAAAGAATAACGCTTAGTGGACGAGATTCCCGTCGCAGCTATGTTATCTGCTGCGAAGACTTTGCCAATTGTCAATGTATTCTTTTTTGCCTCAAATCGTAACAGCCAAGTCTCAACCTACAGGATAAGCCTCGAGGTGAGATAATCTCTTAACTAACGTAAAACTACCGACTCGTCTGACCACTCGAACCTGCGCCGCTTCTAATCCCTCCTAAGCAGCCCCCTGTCGCTCGAACCCTTCTTCAACGGCAAGTATAAGATTATGCCCTCGAAGCAAGCCCCATAGAGAGGCAGGTATTCTGACGAGAGCCTTTCCTAGTGATTAGCCCCGTGCAGGCTAGAGTTGTTGGTCCTAACAGGCCAGCCAGATGAGGAGTATTGGGTGAGAAACCGGCATAATCAAAGTTGTTGCCAGAAAACAAACCTGTCACCACCCCCCATGCGACGCAGATATGTCCAGATCGCCTTGACGGTGGACTCAGTCAGGTGGTCGTTGGCCCGTTGGCCGCCCTCCCCCCGGGTGACTTCCAGAGCTTGGCGTTTGTCCCGATGCAGGTGCGCGTACCGAGGCATCGCGTCGTCGACGTCGTGCTGTTGCTCGATGGCAGCACTCCAACAGCTCACGAAATGCATCGCCCGTCAGTCCATCCTCGGATCCCTCGCTCATCAAGAGCCCATTGCATGGCCCAGATACGCTTCCCAGCAATCGCGGACGTGTTCATGGTCACAGCAGGGCGTGATGCTCAGAGAGCCCGAATACCTGAGTGAATGAAGGAATAAGAAGAAGAGCTACTACTACCACTTCTGAGGTCGAAAGAAATTCGACAGAGATAGAGAAAGATGGACGGAGAAGGTAACCATAGGAAAGGGCTATGAAGTTCGAGAAACATGGGAAGTGGAAGATTCGACAGTTCCTCAGCAAGCCACATTAGAGGCGAGAGAGTAGGGCGAAGAGAACAGTACTACGCTCTTGATAGATCGGGAAACCGCACCAAACCACAGACCTGCGATCGTCCTTACTGGTTTTATTCAGACTGCAATACCCTGACACTCAGCTCATCTATCCAGGACGCCAATTGGGATAGGAATAGATGCTATCCACCACCCCCCTCCCCCTTCGATCCTCTCCCCCAGCCCAACCAACCCTTCACCGACAGACCCCCGTAGCAGCCCCCTCATTTTGCTAGACAACATGCCAAGCAAGTCAGCCAGTCTTTCACCAAGCACGCTGTGCTGTACATCTCCGCAGACGCGAACTCATCGCAGACGGAAGGAGAAGAAAGACTCACCATGCAGAAATTACTCTGGCAGACACCCATACTCCCGTCCTTGTTGCAGGTTGCGCCGTTGGGTAGCTGGATTGATATTAGCTTCTAGGATTGGGGGGGGGGGGGCTTGGTATCCCGGTGGGCAATGGGATGAACAAGCCCGGGGGGTGTGGTTCCAGACTCTGAAGGAAAGGATAGGGACTGGACAATGTGGAAACGTACGATATTCACTCGCGCGGCTAACGGCTTCTCCTTCTCCATTGCTGCGATGGTGGGGGAGGCTAAGGTTGCCCCGAGGAGGGTGAGGAGGGTGAGGGGGAGGAGGGTTGGGATGTACATTTTCTCGGGCTGGTTGGGTGGATCCTGTTTAATGGGAGTGATGGGTTTGGGCTGAGGTTTGGGGGTGGAGTGATGGGTAGGGTAGGGTGATGGGGGTTTTTATAGCTGCTGCTGCTGCTGCTGCTGCTTGGGGATACCACTGGTAGATGGTTGGGGAGGGGAGGGTGTTTGCTTTCTTCTTGTGTACTTCTTCCTGGACATGGACATGGTCATGGACATGGGGTGGTTTCAGACCCAGGGTTGTGTTTACATACGTATATCATGTAGGTTAGTTTTCTTTTTTGATTTCTTCTGGGGGAAGAGTAAGATAGGCTGGTGAGCTCGTCTCTGCTCTGGGATGGGATGCTGCTTGTGGGATCTGGATCGACGGTTGGTCTGGGGCTTACTGCGTGACCTACAGCGCTCATGCTGGATTTTGCTTTTTCCGAGTCATGGGCTATTGTCTATAGACTGGGTGGGACGGGTACCTGCTGGATGGGACCTGCTGGGCGGGCTGGTTTGGAATTTGCAGAGATTAAGGGGGTATCAATGGGTCATAATGAAGTTGGGTAGGGAGACTTAGGTGGGATCAGAATTGCGAGTTGTACGGAGTAATCAAGTTTGAAATTGGGTGGGATCATGATTTTCCTAGTTGTTTGTGGTGGTTCTTGTGGCTGTCAACGCAGTGCAGTGAAGTGCAGTGCAGTGCACGATCTGAGACCGATCTTGAGATTCAGACTGGGTGGTTTAGGGCTGGGGTTGGGGATGTGATGGTGTACTTACCATTAGACGCTCTAACAAACTTATTCCTCACCTAATCTCCGTCGATATTCGACATACGTTCTATGGACAAAGATTCTCTCAAGACACTTACTTCCTCACATGGGGTCAAACCGAAGTGCTGGAATGGGGTCCAGATTGTTAGTATGCGTTGCATGGCTTGATGAGCTTATCGCGGGCAATACCACTGGTCTATGCATTGAGGCTTTGAGCACAGGGGGGTCACTCTACTATACATACGATCTCCACGGTTCATAGTGGGATCTAACTGTCGATATATGATTAGATCCACAGCATGTTGGAGTTATTTACCTGCTTGCCCCGCATAATCAAGAGTGATACTCTTATATCCTAATGTGGATTGGTCCAGCTGTCGGGATTTCAGGTTTTATTCAGGCATGTTAAACTGCAGCGAATTACTATAGCACATGCTATTCTGCAATTCGACATATCTGACATCTATCTAGTGTCTACTGCTAGTTTAGCTTATCTCGCCCTAGAACGGTCGACTGAGCATGAGTGACAGTTAGAACTTAGAACCAACCAGACTTCCCCATATCCCCCACACCGGAACGCCCGGCAAGCCAGAAAGAAAGAACCCAGCCGCGAATCTCAACCCCGACCAACACCAGCCAAAGAAAGCCATCGCCCCCAGGCTTTGTTTCCACTTGGTTCAATGATAGTAACATGACAACATGCTGACCCACGGGGCAAACAACCCGGGGTACTGTACAACCTCTATGGAACACAAGAAAATACGGAGGGGATTGACGTGTAGCAGCCAAGCCAATTCTGCCCCCCGGATTCGCCGGATAAGACCAGCAGAAATCAGGATTGCGATCCCAACCCTATCTACACTCTCCCCACGAGTCACATCCTACCGGACCTACCACAGCAAGCACTGCACGGACATATCTGACTTATCTGGTCCATTCAACGGTCTTCATGAAGGGCTGCTGTCGGGATATCCCTCCATGTGGGTCTGGGTCCTCGAACCAAGGTCTAGGTTTATCGTGGCCTGCTTATCAAGCACGGCGATAACGTCTCCTCTATATAGACCCAACGGTCTTCGTCCTCGCGCCCGTGCTTTGGAGTCTGAGCAGTTGAATCATTATCCCATTTTGATTTTAGCTCAGTTCTTGACTCGTACTTCCGACATTGGCGACTGATTGCGAGACATCTCGGTCGGGACCATCATGGCATACTCCAACCTCCAAAAGTCGCCTCCGCTCGACTTGTCGCATCATCTCTCGGCCGTGACCAAGAGACGCGAAAACAGTCTGGTGAAGAGCCTGTACAAGTACATGATTCGGCCCAATGTCGATAATATGGCGGGTGGTGAGTGAGCATTGTTCTTGATCCTCTTGCGTGATCCCAGCATCACCACGTCTTCCCCCTCACTTACCGCGCACGACATCAGGCTTGCCAAATGCGTCATACTTCCCCTACGAAACCCTCGAGGCCACGGTCGCCCACCCCCAGCGATTCGCGGTGACCACAACCACAGAAAACGGAGACGCGCGGGCCACGGACCGCATGGTCGTCCCCAAAGAAACCCCCCAGGCCAGCACGCTCCACAAGATCGATGTCGCCACGGCCCTGCAGTATGGCACCGCCGAGGGTCTGCCGGCGCTGGCCACGTTCGTGCGGGAGTTCGCCCGCGAGCACCTCCACCCCAATGTCCCCTACGCGGGCGGGCCGGCGACCCTGCTCACGACGGGGGCGACCGATGGCCTGTCCAAGGCCGTGGAGGCGTTCACCACCGCGTGGGACCCGCGGCGCGACTGGATCAACCAGCGGGAGGGCGTGCTCTGCGAGGAGTTCGTCTTCATGAACGCCATCCAGACCTTCCAGCCCCGGGGCGTCAACGTCGCCACCGTCGCCATCGACGCGGAGGGGATGCTCGCGCACGGCAAGGGCGGGTTGGCGGATGTGCTGGAGAACTGGGATTTCAAGAAAGGTCGACGCCCGCATCTGATGTACACCATCACGTAAGTCCTCGACCCCCGCCCATGCATTCTCGGTTCTCTCCTCATCAGCATCAAACACCACGAGCTGACTCGCTGCCCACCTGCCTGCCTGCAGAATCGGCCAAAATCCCACGGGCGGGACTCTGTCCGTGGCCCGCCGGAAGGAGATCTATGCGCTGTGTCAGCGGTACGACATCCTGATCATCGAAGACGACCCGTACTGGAACCTCCAGTACCCCTCCGCGGCGGCCACGGAGGCCCAGCACCGCGGCTCGCCCGCGGCGGTCCACCCAACCCCGCCCAACTACAACGCCCACGGCCGGTCCTCGGGTTACGCGTTCCTGGACTCGCTGGTCCCCTCGTATCTGTCGGTGGACACGGACGGCCGCGTCGTGCGGCTGGACACCTTCTCCAAGACGATCGCCCCGGGGTGTCGGCTGGGCTGGATCACCGCGCAGCCGGCCTTCATCGAGCGGCTGACCCGCATCACCGAGACGAGTACCCAGCAGCCGTCCGGGTTCGTGCAGGCCATGGTGGCGGAGTTGATCCTGGGTCAGCAGGCTGATACTGACGGTAAGGGCGGTTCCTCAAATCGCAAGGGCAAGGGCAGGGGCGAGCCGCGCGCCTGGCAGATGGATGGCTGGGTGCGGTGGCTGGAAGGGCTGCGCGCGAGCTACGAGCGGCGCATGCGCGACATGTGCACGGTCCTGGAAGAGGGGAAGTACCTGGTCGATACGGACGGCGCAGAAGCAGCCGCGGAAGCAGGTGCCTGGGAGGTGCTGGATAAGGTGCAGATGTATGACTTTCGGTGGCCCACCGGCGGCATGTTCGTGTGGCTGAAGGTCAGCATCGAGACGCATCCCTTGCTGCAGAGGTACGGGGCCGAGCGCTTGAGCAAGGCGCTCTGGCTGCAGCTCATGGAAAAACCGTACCTGTGTCTGATGAGTCCCGGGGCGTTGTTCGCACCCACGCCGGCGGCGGTCCTCCGCTCGCAGCAGTACTTCCGGCTGTGCTTCGCGGCGATGCCCGCGGACGAGGTCGCCGGCATTACTCGGCGGTTGGTGGACGGGTTCCGGGCGTTCTGGAAGAGGAAGGACCTGGATGGGTTGGAGGATGAGGAGGTGATGCTGCAGAGGTTGCAGTTGGAGGGACCGGCGAATATGATGGGGTTGGGGTGTTGAGTGGTTGATGCGTTGTTTGTTGATACTACGTAGTTACCCGCGATGACGAGACAAAGTACTCCGTAATTACGGTTCATAGAAAAGCTACCACGTCAAAGACATCCCCTCCATCGCGTGAAACAAGCTTAGATTCGAACTAGCAAAAAGAGACTACTAAACAACAACAAAACAAAAGTGAAAAAGAAAGCGACCCCACTGGGACTCGAACCCAGAACCTTCAGTACCGAAAACTGACGCCCTACCATTGAGCTATAAGGCCTGATTGGGAAAGAAAGTCCCATTCCCGTCTCATGCCCCACAAGAAGCAAAGCCCAACAGAAACGCTTCCCCTCATCAAATCTCTCTCCCCCTCACCACCTCCGAAATCAAATCCGCAGTCCGTCGCAAGACTGACCACACCCACCTTACGCATCCACCCCCTAACCCCTACCTATCCTCTCCACAACCCACCGAAGATGCCACTCATGAACACCGACCTCGCCGAAGAAATCGAAGCCATCAACGCGATCTACGACCCAGACACCATCACAATCTCCAGCACGGCCACCGCACCCTCCACCCTCGACCTGGGCAGCACCAGCGGCAGCAGCAGCGAACCCACCCAAACAACCCTCAAACTCCAAATCCCGAACCACCCACACCTCTCCTTCCTCCTCGGCTTCCCCGCAACCTACCCAGACACCCCCCCGCTCATCCAAGGCACGGCATCGACCGCCGCCCGCGGCGAAGGCAAACTCGCCGTCGACATCCTCGCCTCCATTCTCTCCCGAGTGTACACCGCCGGCTCGGTATGTCTATTCGATCTGATCTCCGAGGCGGAGACGGCGTTCACGGAGATCGGCGTCGGCGGGGAGAGTACCACCACCAGCACCAGCATCACCAGCATCGATAACCCAAGCACCGGCACCGGCACCAGCAACAGCAACGAAACCGGGACGAGCGCAGCGCAAGCGCACGAGAAGCCTCCCGCCACGGAATCGACCACCACGCCCGCGACGCCGCAACTGCACGAGACGTTCGGCCTTCCCGCCCCGCCGGAATGGATGCTCTCGGAGGTGATCACGGAAAAGAAATCCGTGTTCGTGGGGCGGGCGGCCCGCGTGACGAGTCTGGGCCAGGCGCGAGCGGTGCTGGATTATCTGCTCGCGAGCGAGAAGAAGGTCGCGGCCGCGACGCATAATATTAGTGCATGGAGGATCAGGGAGAGGAAGAACCCCGGTGGGGCTGGTGGGAGGGGGGATGCTACGGTAGCAGGGGATGTGTCGATTGTGCAGGACTGTGATGATGATGGGGAGACGGCGGCTGGGGGCCGGTTGTTGCATCTCATGCAGTTGATGGATGTTTGGGATGTGGTCGTGGTCGTGACGAGGTGGTATGGGGGGGTGTTGTTGGGGCCGGATCGGTTTAGGATCATCAATGCGGCGGGGCGGGATGCGTTGGTTAAGGGGGGTTTTGTGCGGGAGTCGTCGGCTGGGAATGGGGAAGGGGGCAAGAAGAAGAAGGGGAAGAAGTGAACCTTGAAGGACCTTAGCTGTGGGCTGGGGGCTGATGTTGGGTCGTGGGGAATGGGTTTGCTGCGCCGATTACCGGTCTTGCATTATCCAGTCTGCTTCCTGGCGAGGCTTGGACTGGTGCAGCGTTATCTGCTGCTGCTGCTGCTGCTGCTGCTGCTTGACATGGACATGATAGCATCCATGCGTCCTGGCTGGTGGGTTAGCGACAGTCAGCACAATCTACCCCAGGCCATCGGGACACCTTCTTTGATTCAGGGACTTCGGTCGCTGGAAACACCGCTCTCACTGCGCCACATCCTGAATCTTACCACATACGGATGTTGTGACGGAGGAGCTTGCAACCTTCCGAGCGAGGGTTGTCAATGCACCCCGGAGGCGGTGGCTGCTGGTCCAGCTGGTAACTCATGGCGAAAGCGATGGGCTACATGTATGAGATAACTTGTGACATGTACACTAAATACAGGTAGATAGAACTGTAATACACCTCCCGAGAACATATAGTTCCGTGATGTGACCCCCGACAATAAGCCATAGTGGCTGGCACCTGTCACATGCAGCACATTCTGCGTTCAATCTCCTGATCCATTCCAGGTACAGCCAATTTCCCTCCACTCAAGGAAAACAGCCACAAACTCACTTTAAGATTCAACGTTCCCGCAGACAGGCTCTAAATGTCTATACCATAGGGCGGGTCAGGAGATGAAGGTGATCGGCTCCCTTCACCCAAGTAACAACTGCGAATCTGCCGCGGTGGCTCGTTTCAAGTAGGTTTTGATCATGTTCCCCACGAAGACAGTTTCAGGCTACTTGACAACCGAAGGTAGCCGTGATCTGTGGTTTCTTGGCATGGAGTAGCGATCTGGCTCAATTATTGAGGTTGCATTGGGATTTGGGTTGGGTGTGGCTGTGGCCAGGGAGATGAGCTCTTGAAGCTGGGTAGCGAGATTATGATGCTTGGCTCGGTGGTTGCAGGTCTTGCTCAATCCAGTGGAGCGATCGTGGTCTAAGTCATTGACTGGTGTTCACGGCGGATGTGCACTCATGTGTAGTCCACCTCATCCAAGTCAAGCAAATGGGCGTATGTACTGTAATGCATTATGCATATAGTGTACGAGGCACAGTGTACCACCGGCAAGTATCGGTTCTTTGCAAATAACGTCGACACAAAAGGCATCGAAGTTCTAATGCGGGGATTTCAACCGATGTATAGCGGAGGTCTCCGACAGGCAGCAAAGAACCAAAAAGGCAGACTCCACAAATCCCAGAGCCAGGGTTTTGCGCCGACAGGGTCCGCGGGGATCGGCTTGGAACCATGGAGCGGCGGTGGTTGGGAAAGGTTGCGCAGGTACGGACTGCACCTGTACAGCACTTTGATGGTTCGATTCTTACCTCGGTCGGTCCCCTTGATCCCCAACCACAGATTTATTTTTATACACATCCTCAAGGTAGGAGTGAGGGAAGACGCAGGTACAGTACTTTGGGCATGATTCAAGCCGCACTCCGTCTAACCGATCAATACAGTTTACCAGTAAGACATCTGGTTTGACTTTGTTCGCCACCAAGCGCCAAGTCGGACCAGTCAGGGAATGGATAGGCAGGATTGTCCAAAACTCAGCTGCAGTCTGCAGATGCGTTCCCAAGGCCTGAGTGGAAGACGATAGACTTTTTTTCTCCTGGTCGTATCGGCTCGGATGTCTGTCTTTGGGCTTGCGTGGATTGGTTGGGTGAGTCGGTCGTTTTGTCCTGATTCTGTGACTGGTACACATAGATTAAAGCAGCAGTGCAATATTGTTGGCAACCTGATGGTAATGGACCTTATGATTAGCGATCCAGGTGGGGAATGACTGAGAGGGTGACCAAACTTGTGAGAGGCAAATGTGCTATCCCAGTTTATGGATTCACATGCGATGTGGTATCAGACGGAAGTGCGTTTGTAGATCTGATCCCGAACAGGGAGAAGTCCGAACTGTGCGCGCGCATACACACACATCGTTGCAACTCAGAACGGATAGTTGACCATCAGTGGCTACATGACCCACGTCGAGCGGAGATTTTGAGATGGAAGTAAGGGTCCGAGACGCAGGGTTTGTGTTCAGTTGACCCGGTCGGGGGAGATGTGACTTGTAAGTTGCGAGGCGACGAGGAGTTGAGATGAGGAGAAAATGTCAATGTGTGGTGGTGATTGGGTGGACAGAGTGGACTTTGCGACAGATCGGGTAGTTCTATTCCATTGAGGAGGGTTCCGAGTTCATCAGGGTTCATGCCAATCAAATGAGCATTCAATAGGGCCTTGAAGAAAGCCATGTTCCACTCCAGGCTGGGAATTACTTGTACCTGAAATCGAGAGCGACAAAACTTACAAACTGCAGTGATGATTGGCAGTGGGCCGGCGCCAATCGATCCTTCCACGGCCAATGATCCGAAGCGCCGGGCTGATGGTGCGACAAGATCCGCCCTGAGCAGTCACCGTTTCACCTACACTACCTTACTAAGGTATACTTTTCCACTCTCCTCTTCTCCACACTTTCTACTGTACATTGAACTGTACCCATTCAACTGCACCTACACAGTACACATCAATGCATGTCTTTGAATTGCATCCCTGATTGTTACCTGTCGCCTGATTCATGGCGCTTGCAATTCTGAACCATGACAATGCTATATAATCCCCCCTGTAACACCAGGGCTGGGCATTCTCTTTCCTTTCCTTCTCTCATCCCGCGCTGGAGCGTTCAGTCCTTTCACCCTTTACACTTGTTCGACAGTTTCGCAGGCTAGTCCTGTCTTTCTTTTCCTTCCCTCTCTCTTTTACTTGCATCTTTGCGGTGAACCTGCCTGCGGCAGTCTCCGACATTCCTACCTTCGAATCAATAAAGAACAACCATTGTTTGGTGACATCTTCCGCCACAAAACCATTCTTTGACCTGTGGCTTCTTTGTTGTCCGGTCTGCATAAAGGTAATTTTCTCTATGCACATCGATGTGTTATGCTCCTGTGTTATGCACGGTCTTCTATACGGAAATCTCCTGTGGATTGCATCGGTTCATTGATCCTCAACACTCATATGTACGAGATATAAAAAGCACCTTGCTAACCCAGCTACATCAGTTCTTCCATTCTTCAGCCCTTCAAACATTTGTTCCCATTCGTCTGGCACGATTTGAACACCATTTTACCATCACTTATCCAACTGTCGAACAGTCTAACGCTTTACGAACCTACCACCATGTTCTCCAAGTCGACTTTCGTGGCAGTTACCCTGCTCGGCCTGTCCGCCGTTGAAGGACACATGATCATGTCCAAGCCTGTTCCTTACGGCAAAGATACTCTCAACAACTCGCCCCTGGCGGCTGACGGCAGCGACTTCCCTTGCAAGCTTCGTTCCAACACCTATCAAGTCACCGAATGGAACAAGGCAGCTGTTGGCGAGAGCATGCCCCTGACCTTCCAGGGCAGTGCCGTCCACGGTGGAGGATCCTGTCAGATTAGTCTGACCACGGATCTAGAGCCTACCAAAGACTCATCGTGGATGGTCATCAAGTCCTTTGAGGGCGGCTGTCCTGCCAATGTTGACGGAAACCTCCCCGCAAATCCCAATGGCGTGGATCCATATTCCTTCAACTACACTATTCCTGAGGGAATCACTCCTGGCAAATACACTCTGGCCTGGACCTGGTTCAACCGCATCGGCAACCGCGAGATGTATATGAACTGCGCCCCTCTTGAGGTCACTGGCGGCTCCAGCTCCAAGCGTTCCCGCGTGATGCCGAAATTGGAGGAGCGCTCATCCAGCTTCCCTCCCATGTTCGTCGCCAACGTCAACGGCTGCACTACCAAGGAGGGTGTCGATATCCGCTTCCCCCAGCCTGGTGCCGATGTGCAGTACCTTGGTGAGGCCAGCAACTTGGCACCCGAGGGCAGCGCTGCCTGCACTGGTACTGCTACCTTTGGCGGTGCCGGTGACACGAGCTCTGGGACCAGCTCTGGTACGAGCTCCAGCTCTGGCTCCGGCTCGGGTGCTGCATCGAGCGCAGCTGCTGCCGTCTCTAGTGCGGTCGTCGCCAACGCCAATGCAAACACCGGATCTTACAGTGCCTCAACTACCACGGCCGCTGCAAACACCGCTTACGCGGCGCCTCCAGCAGCAAGTTCTGCTTCGTCTGGATCTGCTTCCGGCTCTTCGGCGGGATCTTCGTCTGGAACTTCTTCCGGAGCTTCCTCCGGAGCTTCCCCTCAAGCTTCCGCTGGATCGGGTTCTTCTGGATCCGGCAGCACTAGCACATCGACCTCTGGTGCCCTGTCCGGCTCTTGCAGCACGGAGGGCCAGTGGAACTGCATCAATGGCTCTTCCTTCCAGCGTTGCGCCAACGGCAAGTGGACCGCTTCCCAGGCTATGGCGAGCGGCACCCAGTGCACGCCAGGCCAGAGCGCCGACCTCTCCATCGCTACTGCCAAGTCTAAGCGCGATGTGACTGAGATGCGCGCCAGACGCCGTGCCCACGGAGGTCACCAACACGTTTAGTCGCTCCAGCCACCACCTTATTTCATAACGAATTTCATGATTTCATTTCAACATTCATTTTCACCCACTATGCATGCGCATGTGAAAAACCCTTCGGGGGTTCGCTCTTTTTGTACATTCAAGACCTGGATAAGATACAGCATATCGAGATAGGAGAATATACTGCTGGTCAGTATCAGTGACTTTGTTCCTTGTAATCTTTGTATTGGATAATTCCTCTTGGAGTGAGTACACAGCTTCGTAGGATTGCAGACATTCCTTCATCATGCTTATCCCACGATAAGTTGGTCATAGCTGAATGGACAGTGTTAGCATAGACAACATCCAAGCCTGTCTGCATTGACCAACTGCCGAGGACTACTCAACCGGCGGCTCCATTGTGTATGTATCCTTGCCCTGCTCAGGGTACATCATGCATGAACCGCGTCTTACGCTCAGTCAGAAAT
This sequence comes from Aspergillus fijiensis CBS 313.89, assembly GCF_003184825.1. Lineage (NCBI taxonomy): Eukaryota > Fungi > Ascomycota > Eurotiomycetes > Eurotiales > Aspergillaceae > Aspergillus > Aspergillus fijiensis. The sequence continues at coordinate 60,037 of NW_024468985.1, forward strand.
GTTGGATTGGCTGATAACATCTCTGTTCACGTGAAGCAATGATAGCATCTTGACCATATATTTTGTCTAGTAGTATCGTACTGCGCAGGACAAAGAGGAGTGCGAAACCATGATCGGAGTACATGCTCTGTCTAAGATCTCGTTGGTGGAGCCGCAACCTCAAATACTCCACACTTTGTTCCCGCCTCAGGCATCAGCCCGCTCTGGCGGCCAGCTGGCGGGCTCCCAAAACAGAAATCAGGGCTAGGGCATTGCCGCACCCACGACGGGCGGTTCGGGCTAAGCGAAAATTTGCGCAGGCTCATCTTTGAGATACTCGATCTTCAACCTCGAACGACGATAACGACCACCACACCCCCGTCGACAACAATGGCGTCTCGTCCTACCGTCACCATCGCCACGGCCGAGGGCAAGCCCAGCGGGGCCACTGCTCCCCTTCCCGCCGTTTTCTCTGCGCCCATCCGTCCTGACATTGTTCAGTATGTTATTCGATCTTGAGGGAATCCGAGACACGAAGAAGAAGAAGTTTACGACCGGGATGGAAAAGGCTGACGGATTGCGAATTACAGGCAGGTGCACACCGGCATTGCCAAGAACAAGAGACAGCCCTATGCCGTGAGCGAGAAGGCTGGTGAACAGACTTCCGCTGAGTCCTGGGGTACCGGTACGTTGGATCTTTAATCGAAGAGGGGAGGCAGAATTTTCAGGGACTGATCGGGATCGGATTTGCAGGTCGCGCTGTCGCTCGTATCCCCCGTGTCTCCGGTGGTGGTACTCACCGTGCTGGTCAGGCTGCCTTCGGTAACCAGTGCCGTTCCGGTCGCATGTTCGCCCCTACCAAGGTCTGGCGTAAGTGGCACCAGAAGGTCAACGTTGGCCAGAGGTATGAGATACACCGTTCTTCGCGCATGGGAGGAAGAGATTGACCAGGATTGCCTGCAGACGTTTCGCTACCGCCTCTGCCCTCGCTGCCTCCTCCGTTCCCTCCCTCCTCTTCGCCCGCGGTCACCGCGTCGCCAACGTCCCCGAGGTTCCCCTCGTCGTTGAGTCCAAGACCTTCGAGAACGCTGCCATCAGCAAGACCAAGGCCGCCGTTGCCCTCCTCCAGGCCATCGGTGCTGGCGCCGACCTCGTCAAGGTCCAGAAGTCCCGCAAGCTCCGTGCTGGTAAGGGTAAGCTGAGGAACCGCCGCTTCCGCCAGCGCCGCGGTCCCCTCGTTGTCTACAACCCCGAGGTTGATGGCAAGGAGCTCGTCCGTGCCTTCCGCAACATCCCCGGTGTCGAGACCTCCTCCGTCTTCTCCCTCAACCTCCTCCAGCTCGCCCCCGGTGGCCACCTCGGTCGCTTCGTCGTCTGGTCCTCCGCCGCCTTCGAGGCCCTTGACCAGGTCTACGGCAGCACCACCACCCCCGCCGCCCTCAAGAAGGACTACCTCCTTCCCTCCAACCTTGTCGCCAACGCCGACCTGGCCCGTCTCATCAACTCCTCTGAGATCCAGTCCGTGCTCCGCGCTCCCAAGGGTGAGGCCCGCACCAAGCGCGCTGCTGTCCAGAAGAAGAACCCTCTCCGCAACAAGCAGGTCATGCTCCGCCTCAACCCCTACGCCGCTGCTTTCTCCAAGGAGAAGCTCGGCCAGAAGCCCCTTGAGAGCGGCAAGCCCGAGCGTGCCTCCAAGCAGTTCCTCAACACCCTCTACGAGGCTTAGATGGTTCTTGGATGACGGTGCGATGAGTGTTTGCGTTTTCTAATGTGGTCTTTTTTCTAAAACTGGTAGCAAGAGCAAATGAACAGGATTTGCAATACCCCATGACGTTTTTAATGAGATGGATTTGTAGTTACTTGCGGGTTTCATGTGTAGTAGTTGAACGTAGTTATGGCGATTGTAGTATTTGGCGTATGCTGATCGCTTCACCGGTAGTCGTCTGGCATTATTCTCGCGGATGATGGACAGAGATTTCTGTCGGCCACGGCTAGTGCCACCACCTCAAAATAGCAGCACGCAACACAACCAACCTGAACACCTCAACCCAAAAGGATCGCAATCACGAATCCTGCATCCTTTTTTTTTTCGTTTGCATGTTCCCGTCCTGCATCCCAATAATCCCTCATCCCGTTCGTTCCCAACCATCAACCAACCTTCCCTCCCCATCGACCCATATAACCCGAAGCTGCATGATGTTACATCACCTCATCATGAAACTTATCTCGGCCCGACATCCCGAACGTCCAGTCCAGCTCAACCTCAGCCCAGCCAGCCAGCCTCTTTCAACTCTAGTACAGTACCCCTGCTAAAAAAAAAAACGAAAATAACATTCGACCGCCCAAAACATCCCCTTTCACCGAAACGGTAGAAGCCAAGCCACCCCAACCCAAAACCCCTGACAATCAATCTACCCGGGGCTAATAGATTTACCTGTGTGATTGAGTTTTCTGCCGGTGGTTGTTGTTGTTGTTCTTGTTCTTGTTTGCCGGTCGTCGGTTGTCGGTTTCATGTGATGATTGACGAACTACTCCCTACCTTCCAGCCAACTAACCAACTCACCAACTCACCAACTGTCCAACTAATCAATTTAGCTTTCTCGTGAAGCTGAGCCTAAATCCGACGCCCTGCTGTGGGTACAGTAAGTTCCGGCTCCGAGGCCAGTTGAATCTATTAGGTTGTTTAATGTAGATGTTTACTTTTGGTTTGTGTGCAGGGTCTGTTCTTGCGCATCGCGAGCCGGGTTTGTTTAGGCTCCGTCGGTTTACTTTGGTGTTTGTGCGTGAGGTGGTCGGTATGGGTTCGGCTGGGTAACTTATGGGTGGTTTTTGTCGTTGTTGTTGTTGTTATTCCCTAAGAGAATTGAAATACCCCTACGCGTAATCGAATCAAAAGCTCGGGCCATTATTGACTGGGATCCCTTATATGTTCATCAAGTAATGTGCTATGGCCTAGTCGTGTACTCCGGTCGGTAGGTTATTCGGATTCCTTGGGGGGGGGGGGGGACTACGGTAGCATGATTCATGTTGGGGCTTGGTTTCTTTGGGGTTGCGGGGTTCGTAAGTTATGAGTAGGTTGTACTATGCGTCGTAACTTATAGGTAGTCGTCGTTTCGTATCCTATGGTTGATGGGGTTGAGATTTGGGGAGGGGGAGGGGGATGACGAGGGGGTGGTTGTTTGTTTGTCTTGAGGTTATGTCTAGGGGATATGGATAGGGGATATTGGTTTTGTTCTCTTGAGGTTGTAAGGTAGTGGGCTCCGGGGGTTGGTGGTGTTCCCTCAGGGGCAAGGGGAATGGCTTACCATATTCTGATATCGTTGCTCGAGGGGTTGCTGTCCTCTTGCTAGGCTGCCGGGTTGGAAGTGGGTTTCCCATATGCAACTGAATGGGCTGTTTAAATGAACATGCCTTGGACTGATTTGCGTGAGTAGTAACTTTACTATGTGTATGTAAGTTCCCAGCGATGTACAGGGCCATGGAGACTAAACCACGGTGATTCACCGGATACAGCCGAGGCCTTGGTTTGCACCGTTGCGGGATGGATGGGGGGTTCCGCCATCTGGGCTGTCAGAGGTGATCCCTGTTTCTTAGGATGGGTGCAGTAAGATTGCTTGTGGAGTTGAGGACTCAGTAGCTATTTCTAAGAGGTGGGCTGGCCTTTCCGGTCCTGGTGAAGGGGGCTGTAGCCTTGTGCTCAAGTAGGTAATGGTCTGATTCATTCTGCTTAGATGAATAGGTGGATCGTTTGTGGGGATGAGGGAATTGATGCCTGGGAAGTGGAGGGTTGAAGTATGTGCATGTGTATATTGCTAATAGGTACTCATATGGGCGAGTGCCTACTAGTAGAGAGTAAGGTAATATGCACCCCCGGTACCCATCCAGGTAATCATCATCCTATACCTGGACCACCATTGGTGGGATTTAAACAATTGCGGTCTCTACTGCCACCTACTCAGTAAGTGTGAGACAGCAAAAGGACAAGTATCATTCTTCCTTGGGTTGGTTTCCAGTTGCTTAATTCGAACGAGGACAGCATCAATCAACCTCATCCTGCTGATCCCTTGGCAGAGAGACTGGCCGACTGACAGAGTCAATTAGGCTATTGATCCGACTCTTCCTCATGCTCATGCTCCTCCGGACATGGGATAGGTTCGGTCCGAGGTTGAGAAGCTGAGAATCCATGACAAGCCTGATTTGCTCCGGGGGCTGGCCACGATCATTCAGACGTATCAATTTCAATCCCGGTTTGCGTTGATTGCCTCCCCCTCTCTTTCTGTTTTCGCCACCACCGTCGCTGCGGATGATCCACTGGTATAGTACTACTCGTATGTATTGTACTCCGTGAACGAGGGACCGGACTGTGTGTGGTGCCCGATTTGTTGCTGCTGCTGCTGCTGCTGCTGCTGCGGCATGTGTCAAAAGTACCATGCAGCTTCTGGGTGGTGGCTCTGGGGTGGACGGCGGACGGGCGACGGGCTTGCGGAGATATAGTGTCGATCTAGTGTGGGTAGTGGCAATTCTGGTTTGATTTCAGAGGGGGTCGGGGTCGGGGTTGGGGTTGGGTTGGGCTCAGGTCATTTGTGCGTGGAGTCAGTTAACTACTACTATGTAACTCCGTTTGAGATGACAGATGTAGTGGTGGCGATGGGCTTGGAGGTCGGTTCTGGCAGGGTAGGTATGACGAGCTATACTTGGCTGGACCATGCATACTACTCAGAACACGAAACTCCCGTGATACTGTACTCAGGTATGAGTGTGTAGGAAGATCAAGGAAACTTCACATCTCGGATCAAGGTACGATCTTCTGTCCATGGCATTGGGTGTGCCTGAGAACCGCTGCGTGGGCTCCCTTGAACTATATCTGACGATCCCGTGAACAGCTCGAAGCATTGATGCTAGTTGTCCTTGACTTGCTGCAGGTTTTCTCACTCCCGGCTTGTGTTAGTAGACTGAAGTAGTATATCGATCCCCCAGCTCGAGTTTTCCACAATGTCGGTATATATCCATCCGGGCACACATGCCATACGACCTTCAGCGAACCGGACCCTCCAGAGGTACCGGACACCAACTACCCAATGCACGGTCATTACACTATAGTACCCCCTATATCTCCCATTCAAAATCAAGATACCTAATAGTAGTACCTCATCGGCAAAGCCCACGGTCCACGGGTAAGTGTAAGGGCAAGGGAAAACGAAGTAAGATAGATATCTCCCGTCCCCCAAATCCACCCGCCAAGCCAAATCCAACCCCAAAGCAGAAAGGAACCCCCCCCACTAAACTCCAACAGCGTTCTTACAAACAAGTGAGGTGCAGTGTGCTGTGCCGCAATAAACTTTTTCCGGCTTCCCCCTGTCGTTCCGTAGGATTCTTCCGGGTTGATCAGCACGGATGAGTAGGAAGGTGTTCGTTCGTATTCAACCCGGTGAACTATCTGCCGCTTGCTCGGATATGTCCGACACGCAAAGCTTGCAATGCAGACGGGACAGGGAGGCGTGAAAAGTATAATCTGTTGGCAATGTGAGGGTGACAGGTGAGCAGAGTTCGAAAGGGCAAGGAAAAGGGAATATCAGCCGCGATTCCGAGGGCCACCGCGGAGTTTCATTCATGTTTCCAAGACTGCGTTACTCGGTGGATATTTTTGTTTTATGTTTTCCCCTTGGCTAATTCGGGTTCGGCATTTGGGGCCTCCGATCGTCTTGGACTCTGGTGGCGGGATGTCATTCCGAAGAGGTTGGCTTCATGCTATGAATCTCTTTAAAGGACGGAGTGGTAGTACGGGGATGTCGGGTTGGTGTAAATTGGTCGGAGTTTAGGGCCGACGTTGGGTTTGTTGTCTTGTGCTTCGGGTGTCAGGACAGGGAGTATGTCTCGTTTGTATGTTCACAGGTGATGATTATGAGTATCCCTGTGTAGAGATTTTGACATGCTATTATTTTGTCTCTGGTCGATGAAGCATATACTGTGGTTGGGATGGGGGCTCTGGTTGTAGTGGTAGTACTAGATAGAATATACAAGTCATACCCAAAGAGCTTTATATGTTTGAGAGTTCGCCATTGAGTTGTCAATGAGGGCTGTAATATACCATGTGAGCATAAATGTGAATCTCGACATAGAAGATATGGATTTTTGCGAGTTTGGACAATCTGGACTCTATACAGACATCAAGTTGGAGAACCAAAACTCCACGGAGCCCGCGGTTCGCCGCTTCCCGCTTAATAAAACTAACGGAAATCGCATTCCGAGACAACTGGAACGAAGAGAATAAGCCCACAATGATTCCCCCAATCGTTTGAGCGGTCCTGCCATTCCAGCGAGCAAGAACAAAAGAAACCTACTGTGCGCTGTATACATCCAGAAACCATCATACGATCTCGCCGGCGAAGAGATTGCACAATCTAATTTTTTCTTCAAGCCGCAAGGAACGAACGGACGTATAACCTAGGGTGCACTGTAGACTAACGTTAGTCTGTATGTACAGTAATCTCCATATAGATTTTAGAGTAAAGTTGGTGCCATCCAATTTCTTTTCATATGCCGAACTCCAAAATTGGAAAAAATGCCGCAAGCAACCCTGGTTATTGGCGCGATTATCGATCAGATCTCGAATTTTCCCGAGCATATACCGAAATTGTTTTTTTTTTGTTTTTTTAACTTTGCTCGATTCGAGATGGGGTTGGAGAGATTTGGACCGTTGGGAGGGAGGGAATGCAACGAAGCAAAGGCCCAGGTGCTCGGATAATAGTCTAGTTAGTCTACGCGTCAACCTTCCCTAGTGAGATTCGCGAGGCTCTCGGGAGTCGGGACGTCAAACTTGGAACTATGAGTGACTGATTGATCATCGCTAGGATCTCGCTTCGCCGTACAAAAAAGTATCTTGACCGTCGCTTGTTTTGATTTTGAACTCTCTCTCTCTCACACACACACACACACACACACACAAATCCATCTCGAACGCGTGTACACTTCGGAGTACACTGCCTGATTCTGTTACGCTTTTGCCGTGCGATCCCGCCCTGGTCTAGGCGCGGGAGGCAGTATCCGCGCTTCCCCAGCCCAGCCCAACGCGACAAACGGGAGGGAGATTAAACGCCGATATCACGGTTTCCTCTAAGACAGGATTGGGAATGACAGGGATAGAGGGAGGGGGAGGGGGGAGAGATTGATTAAGTGAGCAATATATGATACTGGCCTTGAGAGAACCTGAGGATTAACCTCATTTCCGCGGCTGCGCACCAAATTAATCTTGGACCGCTTGGTATAGGCGCCATGAAGCCCTAACACTCAGAACAGCCTAGCACCGCACCGGTATGCTCCGACCGAGTCGACCGGACGTCGATCTAGTCACAGACGCCAGTGATTTTCGCCACCCTCCCTCCGTCTTACTTGCTGAAACTAGATCATCCCTGTTGACCACTGCGGCTTTTGGGGTCGTGCTATAGTGACATGGTCTATAGTAGTTCGACCTATGAGTACGTGCGAGCACCACCACCAGTTGATGATCCAATATAGAGAGATGAGTATAAGAGCAGTAACGTCTTGGCCGACTAGTTTGAACCTCCCGGGAGAGTAACCCGAACGGTTACTACGGTTAACGGAGTCCATCTCCGGGACTGGTGCGACTACGATAGGATCTTCCTAGCGCCGGATTGGACGGGAATAAGGGCTGAGGGATGAAAGAAAACCAGTGCAGTGGAAGTCTTCATAGCGAAGAGAAAAGACTTGGCTAGAAGCCTTGAATATACTCGATGAGGGAAATTACTTAGTATGGGTTCTATGACCCCAATATGCACAACTTATGAACTACTGCGAGTGTGTGTGTACTTCGCCTCGAACCGGGCCGGTCCTCAAACCTTCCCTTTTTTTTTCCCCTTTTCTTCCCCTTAGCAAATCAGCCATTGACCACTTACGAAACCTCGTGCACGGGACAATAACCCCAATTACCGGTTTGGGCTGTCCGGAGAAATCCTGGACCTCTGGGTAAAATATCAATTTGACCAGAACAGCTACAGCCCCGTTAGAAGGAGAATCACAACAAATTAGCTAAACTCTTCAACTCGATCAAAACTGCCTAATAAGGTAGTAATCCTGAGATTTTATTCCATGATTCTTGTACTGTATATAGTGTACGCAGTAGAAGTACCGTCAAGTCAAGCATCATGTCCTCACGTGACCAATGCGTCTGATTGGCGGCGAGTCTTGCATAAGTGAAGTGGTGATCAGTTCTAGTGTGCCTGCGCTACGTCGCGACGACCTGCTCCCTTGAACCAACTGTTGAAGTTTGAGTTTGCAACACAAGGACGGAGACAGAGTTATGCATGTGCATGAAGCTTGACATGGTCGACACCAGACTGTACAAAGTCGTCGTAGCGGCAATTCCCCCGACCTTTACCCGCACGAGTCAGGAGTGAGTGCAGAAACCTAGGGGCCACTTCTCCCCCCCGTCCAAATCCACCATCAGGGCAGAGACAACTCCAGAAAGTGGGTTTGCGCTCGCCCAAATCCCGAGGGATCGAACCGAAAACCGTTTGTTAAGTTCCCGAGAGGCAGCTCCCTGTCGCTTGGAGTCGGAGGTCACGACAATCAATGCTGATCAACGTTTACCTCCTCCTCCTCCTTCCGTGCAGGTTTTTTATTCGTGAAAAAAATGAAGTAGTTGTCATTGAAGTGGTGATTCCATTGCTGAGACACGAGCACTCGATTGAGCCCATCTAGAAAGGAAGCCATTTAGATGTGTCATTTCCGAGCTTGTGCTGGACAGTTGGAGTAGCTATAGAAAGGTGGGGGTGAGAGATGCAAAGGGACAATCGACCTCGGAGGCTCGGACAACAGTTTCGATAGTCGATGGTAGTTGCCAGCTAGTCTCCGGCGGCAGTTACGATGATTCATGGTTTGCTCTACACGGTAATGCATTGAACATTTCAGCCTGGGGTTCTCAGGCCATCGACAGGTTTAACCATGAAATGGGAGGATTCTCGCCAGGGGAAAACTCTTCCACTGGGAATCATTCCCGATCTTCCAAGTTTTCTCTGACCAAACTTTGTGCCTGGTCTGACTTCTTTTTTGGCACAAGGTTCAATCTGGCAAAATCTCCGTTACTATCAGTTCTCCCTCGCACTTTCCCCTCCCTCCGTCATTCTTGTCCTAAGTTCTAAAGCCGCAGTCCGAAGCCCAGAAGTGACGGTGCAGATCTATCTGATCGCCATACTTGAGACAAACCCGCCTCCGGGGAGGGGCTCCTCCCCTCCCCCAAACCGTTAAAGGAGCTGCCCATCGTGAGGTGAGGCGTACTCTTAACCGCAAGCTTGAATCGCACCTATGCTGAGAATCGTTAGTCACTCCGACCACTTTCAATTCTGGACATGAACAAACCACTGAACAGCTGAACTGAGTTCTTGTTGATATGAATGACAATAATCTGCAATTGACAAAAAAAAAACCGAAATTAAAATCAATTAGAGCCGCCCCAATTCCACCAACCGCCCGGGCAGTCTTCTGGGAGACCCTCTTTTTGCGTCGGTTTTCCGGGTGCGCGCCAGAGTCCACTTAGTGTCGAGACCCCCACGAATAACAGCTCAACGATCCTCGATAGCTACAAGGAATGATCAGAGACAAGTGCTCTGTGCCTCTGCCTGGGGAATCCTTGGCTCTGCTTCGCCGGATTCCTTCTCGTCTTCTTCTAGATTATGACTCGGGGGGGAGAGGGGACTCGGATGCAAATCCTTGTTGCTTCTGGGCTCTTGGTCTCCGTTTTAACCGGCCATAACGGACAAGGGCCATGCCATCTGCATGGGTCCGCTCAATGCTGGGAAACAGGCCCTGCTCCACTTCACGGAAAATCCGACCGCATCCCGGCCCTGCTGCTAAACAAGACGATAAGCTGGTGGAACCGCGGTGGTTCCCTCCCTAAACGTTAGCCCTTGGCGAATTCGTCCGAGTTTGAACAGCCCGGCCGAAACTGTGTCGGCATGGTAAGAGTGGGAGAGAACGGTCTTTTCGTCCGGGGATTTGCCCATTTTGATCCTTGCTGGCTGGATGACTGGTTAGTTCAGTGAGTTTGCTTTCCTTTTTTTTTTTCCCTCTTCCCCATTCACTCTATTTTTGCTGCTCATTTCCGTCTTCTGCTGTGTCCTGACCAAAGGTCAAGACAACGAGTGATACTCTATGCACATCAATGCTACTTTGATTAGCCGCTCGCGAAGGTTTCCCCTCGTGTTGGGTCCGTGTTGCTCCGGCTCGCATTTGCTTCTATTTCGAGCTAATTCGTCGCGAGAGGAAGAATCGCAAGTCCGGAGGGAAGTCCTTCAACCATGAAGCGACAACCACTGAGAGTATACCTCGGTTTGGGCCAGTGTGCTTTTCGAGAGGCGGCTCACAACAACTGAACTCTTAGTCCTCGCTCGGACGGCATCCACCGGCCGATCTCCCAGTAGTCAAGGCATTTGCAGAATCCTACCACTAAACTACTACGTACTACGGTAGGTCATGGAAAGGGACGCATTGTCCAGACCAAGCCAAACTAAGGTTATCGCCAACTGCCGTCCCGAAAAAAAATAAGAGAAGACCAAGAAGCGCAAAAAAAAAAAAAAAAAAAAAAGAAAAAGATTATTTCTTGCTTGGGTCTCGGATTCTCGAGCGCCGCAATCATGACTAACGGGAATCTCAAGGTTGCAGAGAGCTGGATCTCTTCCGAGAGGATCCTCTTGCGGGGCGCCGGTAGGGAAACCTAATTATCACCAGAGCCAGCCCGACAGGGTAAAAACAAGAGAGCGCGCTGGCAACAAGCCCTAAGCCAATGCACAGAACAAGAAGGGACCCCGGGGAGAGAGGGACCGTAACTCTGTAAGAGCCTAGGAGGGGCGCGCTGACGATATCTGATACCCAGTTGGATAAAAGTCTAAATCCTAATTCTCCCCATCCATGATGATTTCCGTGGCATGATTCGATCGGAGGGAGGAGGGGGGGGGGGGCGATGATGAAGGGTCGATGCTTCGTGCCTGTTCTCCTGGTCCCTCCCAGGCTCTCTCCCTCTCCTCCATCTCCGGTCCAGGCTTTTCCCCTTGCACCCCCTCCCCTCCCCGTTGGCTATATCGATTGTCCCATCAGTGTCCGTGTATCCGCGGAACGCCAATGATTTAGGCGTCATGGTGGAGCGGGAGCGAAGTTCACCCGAAGACGGAGATTCACTAAGTGCCGAAAAGCAAAACAAATCATAATTGAGGTGAGACAATTGTAAATAGCCAGAGAGAGTGAGAGAGAGGGTGTGTGGTCACGGTATGTGGGAAGGAACCCGAAGCACTACTCATGGATGGATGGATGGATACCAAACTGAGTTGACCGGTACGGGTGACCCCGTGCCTTTCGGTACTGATCAATCTGTCTGTCATAATAATAGTATATGCCCTACTTTCTCCCCCTTCCCCCCTGTCGAAACTGTAATTGCCGGTGTGAAATTCAATCTGGATCAGTCACAAATTGCCTCCAGTGTACGGAGTACAGTCTTTACTGTATGTACATGGTAGTTCTTTTCAGCGCAATTGCCAGATGGGTTTAGGAAGGTGAGGAGACAAGGATCCAAGACTCCCAAAACTATTTACTACCAGGAAGGAGCTTCGGTCACAACCGTTATTATTCCTACCGGGCCCTCTTCTCTTCCCTCTCTCCCTTTTCACCTTTGCTCACAGCTCATCTGGGTCCCTTGGTGGTGGTGGTTTGTGTGTGTGTGTGTGTGTGCATGGCATCTTCATTATCATATGCCCTGTGAACATCGAAATTGAAGGCTGCTGTCACTGCTGCCACTGCGGGTGCTGGTGCTACTGGTGCTGGTGCTTGTTCATTTCTCCTCATTCCCTTTCATTATTCCTTCCATCGCATCGATTATCACAGTGCACAATTGTGTATCACTACCTCCCTACGATCTCTGCTCTTTTTTTTAAGGGCCGATCTAGCAAAGGGGATCTTGTTTCATCACTGGGTCTATTTCAAGAGGCACTGCCGCAATATAGAGTAGCAGCACCTCAGCCCCTCTACTTCGGGCCCGATCTGATTCGTTAGTGGCAGTAACCTCCCGGCCAACTTGGAGCCAAGTTGACACTGGCCTGCCTTTTGACGTCTTGCACGGCTCGACGGTCCGCGTTGGAGAAGCCTGGTAATTCGAAAAGAGCACAACCAGGCCTTCTTTCCCCTCTCACGACTGCTGGATGTCGTTGGAGTGGTACTCTCTGCCTTCTACCTAGTACCCTGCCAGGTGCCTACTACCTACTTCCCTAGTAGGTGGTGGTTGATCTGATCAATAAAAGGGATTGTCCCACCGAGGCACAGAGACCAACTGGCCTTGACTGGCTCCAGACGGCCCTGCCTTCCTTCTTCGGTCCGCCGTGGGTGTTGAGTTGATGTGTGTGTGTGTCTGTCTGTGTGTTTCGCCGTCCATCTGCATCCGCACAACACTGTTTCGCCCCCAACCTCTTCTCTCCCTCTGTCATCATCTCTCAACGATCTACTTGATTTGGCTATTCTTGGGCTGAAAAAAAAAACAACCTCACTCAAAAATCTCCATCTCGGTCTCCTGCTCACCTTCACCTCTAATCCCGACGCATAAAGGCCTGCTATAACAAGTGATACTTTCATCATCTTCATCATCATCATCTTCATCATCATCAATTCATCATCATCAATCTTTCAACGACAACGATCTAGATCTCCCCGCTGCGTTCCTGGTATGGAGAGTTCTCACAAACTGACAGTGCTTCATGGTCATCTGCAACATGACTACTGGTCTTTAGCTGCAAAGTTCTCCGATTCCATCATCCCGCAGTGAATGGAAGTATCCAAGTGAGCGCACGTGGTGCGGACCCGGTTCTCTTGTTGCGAAACTCCTGCTGTTCCATCCGATAGCGTGACATTCCTGCTACCGGAAAGACGAACGTGCTCCATACCTGAGTCGCATTCAACGTGCTCCCAATTTTCACCCTACGCCCCGTAAGCATCCGACTACCATTCGGTTACCCCACTTGTGGCTGTCAGTTGGGGACGTCAACAGTTACGGTTCCAGTGTGAGTCAACGAAGCTTCATTTCAGCAATCTTGAAGATGGAGATGGCTAAATGGTCTCCAGCGCTTGTCAAATTGCCTTAATCACACTTCTGGGCAGTTCAGACAACACCGATCAACAGTTTTCCTTTGCTGGACAGCTCAAATCCTGCCTGGCAATTAGTGTCTATAAGCTCTGAGAGCCATCGCATTGGAAACTTCTTCTGCCTCGTGGCATTGGCGTTCTCATAGCCAAGTCTCCCTGCATTTAGGTCCAGAGCGCCGACATCATGTCGGATCACTCGACAGGTCCCTTTGGGAGTAGGTCACCTTTGAATATTGAGTTCGTACAATCAGCTAATGTGCCAGGCTCCGGAGCCCATCCATACCAGCTCCCACCTCCACGTACGTCCGCACCCTTACAGATCGGGACGGACCCCTTCCTGCGTCAGCGCAATCCAACAGAGAACCGCGAACCCGGCGAGATAGCCTCGGGGCGGTCGAGTCTTTCTGGGCCACAGCTGGGGCCGAAGGAGCAACTGCCTCCTGTGAGTCAGTTACTGACGCCCAGTGTGCATTCGAGCCGGCCATCGTCTCCATATCACTCCCACAGATTCGGGGTTTATACCCCTCCCACTGGTAGCACAGGATCACCAATCCCTCGCCATCATAACGAACACATACCGCGATCTAGCATTCACGAAAGCTCTCGGGCTTATCCTGAGGCGGTCGCATCGCAGAGTCGAAGCCTGCCGCCGTTGTCTCACATTTCTACCAACACTGGATTCGGACGCGAAGGCTCTATACACACAGCGTCTACTAGTTCGTCCGGACACCCAATTCACGCAACTCCTTTCTCATATCCTGGCTTCAAACCCCAGGATAAGGAATATGGCGGGGATTATTCCCCATCAGAAACCACATCCGACATGGCCTCGGCTAATCGATCCTCAGATAGCAATGTACGGCCTCACGTGGTGGATGAGAGATACATCGACGGAGAAGGATTGTGTTATATCTATGCGGATGGGTCGCACTGCCCGAAGCTTATTGACGGCGTTCCAGTGAATGCAAACTGGGGAATCACAAAAGCCGGCAAGCCGAGGAAGAGACTGGCACAGGCTTGTCTGACTTGTAGGGAGAAGAAAATCAAATGCCAGCCAAACCTCCCCAAATGCGACCAATGCCAGAAGTCTGGGAGAAACTGCAGGTTCGAGAGCGCGTAAGTCGGTTGATGACATTGCTTCTGAGTACCGGCCAAATCTGCAGCTTCTGACTGAATATCATCACAGACCTCGTGGCCATCGAGCAGCACTCAAAACGGCGCACCTCATGGGCAAATACGATTCACAGGAGAGCTACTCTGCAGGCGGTTACACTCATGGCGCCTCACCTCAGCCCTCATACTCGACGATGCGGGCATCCGAGAGCTCAGTATCCCTCCCAGGCACGAACTCGCTATCCCCCAAGTCCGAAGCATCCATAATCACCCCGTCAGCCGTTGACACAACTCAAGACGTGATGGACTACGAGCCACAGTTTCGACCGAAAGCGTACAGTTTTGGCCGAGCATCCTCGGGAGCGGAAGTCATAGCCAATACCACAGTCAGCGTGTCTTCATTTGTGTCTCCAGATTATGCGGAAGTGTTGACAGAGATGAAGGACATGGACCCTCAAGATCCACTTGCGAGCGACTGGAATACAGACCCTTACGAGGCCGATCCGGAACTTACTGTGCACTACATCGAAAGCTATTTCACCTACGTGAACGACCGGCTGTACTACATCTTTCCACGAAAACGATTTCTGCTGTGGCTAAGGGCGAGCCATACCAAATCCTTGGAAGACAACATGCTTCTCTACGCGATGATGGCATTAGGATCGGTATTCTCCGATCGTCCCGACAGGATGCTGGCGATGAGGAAGTACGCACGCATAGCTCGATACGCAGTGGAGCATGGCAGACACAATTTGTCTTTGCAGCTTGCCCAAAGCCACATCATCCTCAGCCTTTGGTACTACGCCATAGGAGCCCTGGTGCAATCGTGGGACGCTGCTGGTGCGGCCGTCCGTACAGTATGTGGACTTCGTTATAATGTCGAAGCAGGGGGAGTCATTGTGGATCAAAACCAGGCCTGTGAGTATGGACTGCATCCACAGGCTTTGATTGAGTGTCGCAGGCGAACATTCTGGGTTGCCTTCATCAAGGACGTGAGTATCCAAGCCAGCCTGTTGAGTCTGTCTATTTCGCGGCTAATTGTATTGGTGTGATCTAGCGTACAACCTGCGTTTATGCCCCGTCACCCGTCACCATCTCCTCCCAGTCCGCTTACCTCCGACTTCCTTGCCGCGAAGAAGTTTTTGAAGCACAAGAATATACCACCGTACCTTACTTTCAGAGTTTCTTGAACCAGAATCCTTCTTCCAACAACGACATTTCCAGTGCGAGCGCCATGGCACTTTTGATTGAGATCATGTCGTTGTGGGGAGAAGTATCGGACCATGTCCTCCGGTTGTCGTTGATCCCGACGGAAATATATGGCGAACACTTTGAGCAATTCTACTCGACAGTGGCTCGGCGCGCTGAGGAATGGATTGCAAGGCTTCCGGACCATCTTACGTTCACAGCCGTGAATTTGGAACGGAGCATCCGTGCCAAGAAAGCAGACGCATTCTTGTCAATCCATCTGGTCTATCATGCTACGTTGATGAAGCTGAACCGACATGGCCGTCACCAGAGCATTCGCGCGGAGGTGGTTAGCCAGCATATCCACGCCGCGAGAACCCATGCGGCTGATATCCTTCGTATGACCAAAGCACTGGTTCAGTACGCAACGGAGTACGAACCGACCCGGATTCTCATGGAGCCAAGTTCGGCCAAGGGAGCGATCTTGAATCCTTTTCTGGGCTATGTGATTCTGTCCGCGATCGATATTATCAGTGCAGCAGGCCGGTTGGTCGAGCTGCGCAAATGTCTTGCGCTCATCCAGGGTGGTCTTGAGGCAGTCAAAGAGCTGGCTCGGTTCTGGGGCAGTGCCCTGGCGCTAGCTACCTTGATCCAAGAGCGGCTTGATACCTTGAGCGCATGTCTGGCGAGCCCAACGCAAACCGAGGGTAAAGTGGCGTTCCTGAGCAATAGCGCGTCTCTGGATAGCAAGGCCCGCAATGTGCTGCAAAAGCATGCCGAGCCATCGACGGACGAGGATCTTATGTATGGAGCATTGCCATATGAGGGATTGCTCAGTGCTCTAGGCGCTGGCAATGGCCCTTTTCCGGCCGAAACCATCCTTTGGGTTGGCGACACCAAAAGCTGATACTGTTTTCGGGAGGATCATTGACTTTGCATTTGGAGGCATGTAATAACAAAGCACGGCCATTTTGTTGTTTTTGATTTGACACATCATATACCCGGGAGGCTTGTTTTGACTTGGTTCTGGAGTGGGTTTGTGACCACGACAGTGAATGATTGTACATACATACTGTGGGGAGACGAGCATTTGAGTCTTTATGAAGCATATGACTGCATTAACTGAGTCAATAGATATACCTATGAGTTATTGACCTGTGATTAATTCAGTTCGAATTACATACATAGTAGTTATTGTAGTGGACTCGTTAGTGTCATTGTACGTCCTCACCGCCGAGGCTGTTTCTTCCGACGTCATTGAAACGGTACCACATGTGACCTGCAGCAAGCCAGCACATCCGCTGTAACTGCAGATGGGTCAGTAGTTTCCCTTTCCCAGAGAGACCAATATCATACCTAGTCCAGTTAGTTGATGCTGCTCAGTGAAGTGATAGAATGAGATGAGACTGTCTTCCCAAAAGGAGGGATGGTAATTAAGCCACTTGGAAGCCCGTCCTTCAACCTCAATCCCGCCGGACTTCATTCCTACCTGACCTGAAAAAGTTCCCCGCTCTTTCCGCCCCTCCGTTCTTCGGTACGGTCCAGCCAGTCCGCCCGCGGCTGCGGACTGTTGCTGCTGCCAGCCAGCTTACTTGCCCATTCCGGCGCGCGTTTTGCCGTTGTGACAAGACAGGCGGCCTTCTTCCTTTTCGCCCTTTGCAGAATCGTCAACGGCCAGAGTGTATACCATAAATCATACTATTGAGTATTGGAATACGGGGGTATTCTACTCCGACATATTCGATTCCCCAAGCAAGGGATTGACTGACCACTCACCCAGAATTTACCGAAAGGTAGCTTGCTTTAACGCGGGAGGAAAAAAAGCACCGCCTGAAAGGACACTCAACGCCGCGACCGAATTAAACTAAAATCCCAAAACATCTGCCTAGCCTACCTATCGTACCGCAAGGAGAAAAGGGAGGGCGACAATAACTGAGAAGATGTCCACAACAAGGGACAGGGAGGAGGACTCGGAGGACTCCTCCTTCTTGTTACCGCAGCACCAACCGACTGTGAACACCAACAACAGCAGCAGCAGCAGCAGCAGCAACGATGCCGACGACGACGATGAAGACTACGACCTCCTCACCGCTGGGGACGACAACGCTCAAGAACCCGATTACTACACCCTCCTCAACCTGCGCCGGCACCCGCCGCCGACGGACGCCCAGATCCGCTCCGCCTACCGCGCGCTCACCCTCTCGTTCCACCCGGACAAGCAGCCGGCGCACCTGGCCGAGGCGGCCAAGCAGCACTTCGAGCGGATCCGCGAGGCCTACGAGACGTTGATCGACGGCCGGAAGCGCGTGGTCTATGATCTGTTGGGGGCGGAGGGGGTGCGGGAGGAGTTTGGCGAGGCGGAGAGGGTTGGTAGCCATGGGGCGGCGGCGGAGTGGAGGGTAGGCTTGAAGGCGAAGAGTCCGCAGGAGTTTCGGCGGTGGTTCTTGGAGAGGATGAAGGCTAGGGAGCGGAAGGCGGTGAATTCTTTGGTGGAGGGCAAGGTATGTTCGTCTCGTTTTGAATGGGGATTTGGGAGGGGATGACGGGGGATGCTTTGGGTTGGCTGGTTGACTAACTTGTGTTGTGTTGGGGCGATGGCTAGGGTTCGTTTACACTCGGCGTTGATGCTTCGAATACGATCACTATCGATGAGGATGCCGGCGAGGTCTATCTGAATGTCCCGGATCCGAAATTGTCGAAGTTTGGCGTGGCGTTTGCGTTCAAGGCGCCGTTGCCGACGTGGAGGAATATTGCGGGGGAGGACGAGATGGAAGACGACGATGACAACGAGAACGAAAATGGGGCGGACGAGGACGGTGCGGTCCCTGACCTCAGTTCGCTGGGGGATGGACCGGAGATGGTCATCAATGCTGGGATCTCGGGCAAGATTCGCCATTTGACGCAGAAACTGCAGGTTCAGATCGAAGATCAGGAGCCGGAGGTTGTCGAGGTAATTCCTACGGGTCCCGTTCGAGCATAGAGGGATAGGCGAGAAGGGCTCACTGATTGATTGTCTAGGTTCCTGTCCCCTTGGTCATCTCGACTAAAGAATTGCAACTGGGTGTGGGCGTGCACCACGCCTTCGGAGATCTGGCCGGCTCCAAGGGCATCCTGGGCAAGCCTGCCTTGTCGTTCCTTCAGTACTCGGGCCTGGCGTTGAATGCTTCGGTGCTGCCATTTCCACAGCTCGATGTCAACTGGGCCAAGCCTTTCACCCTCGTCCGCGGGACGAGGCCTTTCCGGCTAGAACTGAACACGGTGTTCCAGCGGCCGGTTTGGGCTGCTCCGCCGATGCTGGGCGCTCGGCTGTCGAAGCAGATTGGCGACGAGAAACATGTGTTTGCCAATCTGGACAGTGGGACGCTTGTCTGGCCGGTTTGGTTCCGCCAGCTCCTAAGCCCCAGTTACGAGATTCAAGATGACTTCAAGTATCTGCTCTCTATTCCTGGACAATTGAGCCAATTCCAATTCGGTCTCTTGTCCCAGCCGACGACCAGGTATATGGCTAGTATTGACGATGATGAGGATGACGGCGAGTTGGACGAGGACGTCGATTTTGAGGACGTCCGCTCCAAACACCGCAAGAACAACCGTGCTGCGGAAGCGTGGCAGGTAGGAGTCGCAGTCAGCCCGGCGATGGGTGGCCTGTCCTTCAACTACTCTCGCAATATCTTCTCTGGCAAGCCGTCCACTGATGCATCACTTTCCCAATGGAGCTCGGAGGGGCATTATCGCCTTCCTCAAGAGAATGAACCCCGGTCCGTGAGGATTGGCGTCCAGAGCACGGTCGGGTTCGACCTGTCGCTTGGCTGGCACATCGAGGGAACCCGTCGGGTTGGTGACCTGGCCCGCATGGGGCTGGGTGTAGGTGTCCAATCGGCGAATGGCTTGGTTATGACCCTTTCCTGGAGCAGGCTGGGCCAGAACATCCGATTGCCTATCACGGTGTGTTCCTTCGAAGCGGCTAACGCTGATGCCGCTGCGGTGGCGGTCCTGCTGCCCTGGGTCGCGTACTGCGCGCTGGAATTCGGGTTTATCCGTCCGAGGGAGCGGAGGAAGCACCGTCGGGTGATCGCCCGACGACAGAAGCAGCTCAAGAAGCTGGTACCCAAGAAGAGGGAAGAAAGTCAGCAGGCGATCCAGCTGATGATGGATCAGGTGCAACGGCGCCGTGACCGGGAGGCCGCGCACGATGGCTTGGTGATCACCCGGGCCGAATACGGCCACTACCCCAAGAAGAAGCGAAGCGATGGCAGCGAGAGGGACCCTGATGTGGCCGATGTCACTGTTCCGGTCATGGCGCTGGTCGACAACGGTCAGTTGGTGATCTCTAAGAACTCGGCCAAGTTTCACATCCTCGGGTTCTATGACCCTGCGCCTCTGCTGCCCAAGACCCTGAAGATCTGGTACACGTACCACGGCAAGGAACATTACGTGGAAGCGGGTGACAAGGAAGGGGTTACCTGCCCTATGCGCTCGCATATGGTATGAGCGAGGTCATGAGGCCTTTTTCTTCGTTGTTTGATTGTTGTGTTCATTTCATACTTTCTTAATGTAAACGTGACCCACTGACATCGGATCCTCCACGATGCATATGGGCTTGCTCCATGATGGTTGTCTGTGTATGATAGACCTGCGAAGTGATTCCCCTCTCATCGACTACTCTTTTACTGGCGATGATCTAAGATTTGATGTACTGTACTGTACTATAAAGCATATAAATGGACATCCGTATAATGCTCTGTCTTGAACATTTTTCCTGCCAATCGCCACTCAATTAGAGACAAGCTCTTGACACTGAACTGCTGGCCGAGAAGATGTAGCCAAAGATAATGAATGGCGTACTCATCGCCCAGCAACTTCAGAGGAGAGTGAGGTACTTACAGATAGAAGTATTGAGTAAAAATCCCCAATGGCCACCGCCCCGGGACCACGTGACCGTCGACGCAATTCCGCCGCCCGCCAAACTTCCCATTCCCGACGAGCTCGAAACGCAATCAACCTCTGAATCCCTTTCCCCCCCCACCCCCATCCATCCCTCAAGTCATCATCATCTCGAACCCCTACCACGATGGCGTCCATAGCGGAGGGGCTCTTCAAGGCTCTTCCGAAGCCGAAATACACCGGCGAGGAGGAGGAGCTCCCACAACACGCGCAGCCCCGTGGGCCCCGGGTCGTGGGCCCCGGCCAACTCGATGAATCTCAGATTGTGCTCCGGGTAGGTTTCCACCGCAACCCTTCTTAATCGAATCCCCCAGTCTACACCCAACTACGCGGATATGATACTAACTTTGACTTATTTGTGTCTAGAGAACCGGACCTCCCCCCTATCAGAACCGAGCCGGATGGCGGCCGCGGGCCCCCGAGGACTTCGGCGACGGCGGCGCGTTCCCGGAGATCCTGGTGGCGCAGTACCCGCTGGACATGGGGCGGAAGGGGACGGCGTCGACGTCGAACGCGCTGGCGGTGCAGGTGGACGCGGAGGGGAAGGTGAAGTACGACGCGATCGCGCGGCGGGGCCACGGCGACAACCGGATCGTGCACGCCTCGTTCAAGGACCTGATCCCGCTGCGGCAGCGGGTCGACATGGGCGAGATTTCGCTGGACCGGCCCTCGGAGGAGGAGGTGGCGGCGCAGATGGAGAAGACCAAGACCGCGCTGGCCAGTCTGGTGGAAGGGGCGGTGTCGGCCCAGAAGCCCAAGAACGTGCGCGGGGGCCGCCGCGCCGAGCCCACGTTCGTGCGCTACACCCCCGCCAACAACCAGATGGGCGACACCTCGCGCAAGAATGATCGCATCATGAAGATCGTCGAGCGCCAGCAGGATCCCATGGAGCCGCCCAAGTTCAAGCACAAGAAGATTCCTCGGGGTCCGCCCTCGCCCCCGCCGCCCATCATGCACTCCCCGCCCCGCAAGCTGACCGCGGAGGATCAGGAGGCCTGGAAGATCCCGCCGCCCGTGTCGAATTGGAAGAACCCCAAGGGTTATACCGTGCCGTTGGATAAGCGGTTGGCGGCCGATGGTCGC
Organism: Aspergillus fijiensis CBS 313.89; assembly: GCF_003184825.1. Classification (NCBI taxonomy): domain Eukaryota; kingdom Fungi; phylum Ascomycota; class Eurotiomycetes; order Eurotiales; family Aspergillaceae; genus Aspergillus; species Aspergillus fijiensis. The sequence continues at coordinate 81,481 of NW_024468985.1, forward strand.
GGGTTGCAGGATGTCACGATCAATGACAAGTTCGCGCAGTTTGCCGAGGCGCTGTTCACGGCCGACCGCCACGCGCGGGAGGAGGTGCGGCTGCGCGCCCAGATGCAGCAGAAGTTGGCGGAGAAGGAGAAGGCTCAGAAGGAGGAGCATCTGCGGGCGTTGGCGCAGAAGGCGCGCGACGAGAGGGCTGGCGGCAGTGGCAGTGGCGGTCGTCGTCAGCGGGATTACTCGCGGTCGCCGTCCGCCCGCAGTGTCAGCCGCAGCCCGTCGAGGTATTCGGATCGGTCCGGCACGCCGAGTGGCGGGGAGGACGAGGACGAGCGGGCGGCCCGGCAGCGGGAGCAGATGCGGCGCGAGCGGCGGCAGGAGGCGGAGCGGCAGCTGCGGCAGTCGCGCATGGGCACGGAGCGGCGGATCCAGATGATGGCGCGCGAGCAGAACCGCGATATCTCGGAGAAGGTGGCGCTGGGCCTGGCCAAGCCGACGCAGTCGTCCGAGGCCATGTACGACTCGCGGCTGTTCAACCAGACGAGTGGCATGAGCTCCGGGTTCAACGAGGACAACCCCTACGACAAGCCGCTGTTCGCCGCGCAGGACGCCATCAACAGCATCTACCGGCCGCGTGCGCAGCTCGATGACGACGACGAGGGGGAGGGAGCGGGCGAGGAGATGAGCAAGATCCAGAAGTCGAGCCGGTTCGAGGTTCTGGGCCGAGCTAAGGAGGGTTTCAAGGGAGCTGAATTGGCGGAGGTGAGTTTTTTTCCCCCATTTGCTTGTGGTCAGGGCCAGAGTGCTAATCTGTCTCTCCTAGGCTCGCGATGGTCCCGTGCAGTTCGAGAAGGACACGACGGACCCGTTCGGTATCGACAGCATGATCGCCGACGTCACGGGAGGCGCGGGATCATCGGGCCAGAAGCGCTACGGACTCGAGGAGGTCGATCGTTCCGAGCGTGGATCGAAACGGCCCCGGGTGGAAGACGATTGATGGTGGGGTGGAATCAGATACCTTCAAACTTTAGTCTTGTGACTGTACCTTGTGAATTCGGATTCGGAATCTTGTGCTATGCATTGCGGGCGTTGAGCTGTTACTATTCTCGGTAGGAAGGGTTTGTTTCAAGGTTGCCAGGTAGGTATGCCAGATGCTATTTTTAAATTCGAGATCAAAAGAATCCTACATACAATTGTACACTACCCTGGTGATTCCTAGATACTCCCATTTATAAGTGCTAGTGGTCGGTCATCCCATGCATGTATGTACCTACTCGCTGGAAGCCTGGAGTAGGCTACGCATGCCGCCCGCATTCAATCGGAAACCTGCCCCTCTTCATCCAAGCACCCGTGCCGCAGCCATGGACAAGGGTGTTAGTATAGTATAGCGGAGCAGAGCATAGCATCTCATTTCCGATATGCCCATGCCAATGCCCACATCCATACAACCAATCCCGACTCCCCTTCTACTTCCGTGATAATGTTTCAAGTTGCCTTCCCTCTCCTGCACCTTAACGAAGATATCCTCCGCATACTACCTCTCTCTCTCTCTCTCTCTCTCTCCAGTAGACATCCTCAAACCCACCCACCTCATCAACACCCCTCCCTACCTTGGTATGAATACAGTGAACGCATGCCCATCCGGCCTTAGCATATTCCAAAAAAGGAAGCAAAAGTCACCGTCACCCGATCTACCACAAACAGGATCCCTGGGTTTTGCGTAGTGTATATGTGTTCAGGGCTCGGGGAGCTTAGAAGCTTGGGTTGGGTTGGGCTGGGCTGGTCGTACGATATGATACTTGGACTGCTTTAGTAGGATGCTGGTAGCTGTAGCTGAGATTAGGGGAGTTTCTTTGTGTTTGCATGTTGTTGATGGTTTGAAGCTTTTTTTTTATGGGAAAGTGTATGGTTGGAGGTTTGGTCGAGTGGTTTCTTGTGCCTTGTTATTTGGTTGGGTTGGGTTCTTGGTGGGATGGATGTACTGTACTGTATTACTGTACTGTGGATGGGATAAGGGTTGAAGGTTGAGATGATGTGCGGGTGGGTGGGGGGTGGGTGGACTTGTACTTGTACTTGTACTTGTGACTTGTTTGGGGGAGTTGGATATTGGCTGGCTGGGTAGTTTGTACTGTACTGTAGGGTGGGTTGGGTGGGTAGTAGGGAGCAACGGGATTTGGTGTGCATGATCTCTGGGTTGGTATCATGGGGTTCTTATGCTTAGACTTTGATGTTTCAGCTGGAGGCTGGTTACTGGTTTTGTGTGGTGGTGGTGGTGGTGGTGGTGGTGGAGATGATCTTGCCATTCTCCTGTCAACTACAGGTACGAGTAACGTCCCGGACTACCTACTGTATCTGTGGATGATCTTGCTATCCTTATCTGTCATTCACAAGTGATCCCAGCCGGTGTCAAGGTGATCAGTAGTTACTACTTGGAAGGTAATCAGTGGCGATAACCCAGTATAATGCCGCAGGTGGATGCACTGTCGGTGCAGTGCCTAGTGCGGAGGCATCTGCACGGTACTTCTTCCCTTCCCTTCCCTTGTTCAAATGGGCGAACGGGAATAGACTACACATCCACTGTACCATCTCGTCAAAAAGTACCGTTATACCCCGGGATGGCGTACTAACTTCCGACCCGGGATATAACTGTGCTCTGCTAAGGTACAAGCTATATACTGTATTACAGCTACACCACACCTACACCTTGAGCTGAGCCACACCACACCACACCACACCACCCTTCCCCCTCCCTCATCGTGGCTTGATATCTGGTTGGTGGAAATGAAGCAAATAGCGTGGAAGGATCGCATGAACTGCTCTGCTCAGGGCTGTGCTGTGCTGTGCTGCGCTGCAGGCTGCCTTTTTTCTTTTCCCCCAGCTTTGTGTTTCTTTGCGTGGGTGGTCTCGTATTCGGCTGTGTGGTGGATGTGATGTGAGGATGCGTACGGGGTAGCGTAGCTGAATAGAAGTGTGGCTTGTGGCTTGTGGCTTGCGGCTGGGGTACTTGCTGCTTGGTTGGGAGATGCATTAGGAAATCGCAAGTACTGTACTGTAGTTACTGTATCTTTTGACTTGGGTAGTCCAGCTAATGCGATAGTAGACAGACATACATGCATGCACCGATGCGCCCATGCACGAAGGCAGATATCAGGCCATTGTTTTTGATATCTGCTCGGGTCGATCAGCCGGTGGTTATTGGGTATCACCTACTTACTCGGTGACTTGACTTGACTTACCGGATGGGCTGGTATATCTTAGGTAGAATGGAAAAGGGGGGGGGGAGATAGGGTTCGTTACTTATCTGCTTACCTACCTCAGGCTAGTACGATTCCATACCAAGTAGAAGATGGAATGAGTGGTGGGTGGGCGATGGAAGTTTCAATCGACCAACCAGATACAACACTACTACGCCGGCGGAGATCGCTTTCGTTGTCTCCTGCTCTGGTCATGAGGGTGGGATTGCCTTGATTCTGTTTGGGTTGCGATGGTCTTAATGTGCTATGGGATTTAGACTCTGCGCTTCAAGCGCATTATTGGAGATGGGGCATCGGAGGTAATGTGGACGGAGGCATACAAGGACTATTAAGGGCGTAGCAGTTGGGTTTAGGGGAATTGTCACGGGGAATTTGGTGCTGCAGCACGTCCGCTCGACTGTACTCCAACAGACGCTGCGTGGCGATGAAACTCGGACGGATATTTGGGATATAGAACCGATAGCCTGTCGCTCGGGTCCGAGATTGTGGAATTACTTTGAGGATGTATGTACTGAGTAGTTTCTTGCATGCCATGTGCAAGTGTTGTCAGCGGAAGCGGAAGGCAAACGCGATGATGTTTCTGTCTTCAAATTCACGATGAGTGGCCAGGCCAAGCTCCCCATTAAACTGCTGTCGGGCTTCATCTCTAACTGGTTGGCATATATTGCTCACTGCAGTGCTCACAGGCAGTCGATGTCAAAAGTCCAAATTCCACAGAAGTACCTGGACAGCGACTGCTCCACAATCCGCTCAACAGTCCAGATACTAATTGCCCACTTGGCTCCTCTTTCCTCGAGACTAACACGCCGGCGTGTGCCACAATTCCTTCAATTTGCTATACAGTAAGGTCTGTAGAGTGCCACCCCCTCACTTCTAGCTGCAATCCAGAAGCCGACAAATTACCTGAGACGTGAAGGCGACGATGCAAAATCTCTGCGCCCCTAATCTACTTGTCAATCGCCACTCTTCCACATTCCCACTGCAGGATGGCCCTGTGTGACTGGATCGATGGCTGATTTGCGCGACCGTGGTGCCTGACTAGTAAGCCAGCAGCTCTTGTCTTTCCTCCCACACGTTCATCACACAAGAACATCCTTGCCCCTGGAAAGTGCGGGGGAGCCGAGAAGGTGAGAAGAAGGTGGAGGGGGGGGGAGGGAGGCTTGCTTTCTAAGGTTTGCGCAGGATGGGAGTGGGAGGGAGGGAGTGAGAAGACGGTTGGCGAGCCAAACCAGAGGCGTCCGCTTATCGATCCGTGCGCGGGCGCGCGCGCGCGCTGATTGATGAGCATCACCCAAAGGAAAAAGAGAGCAAACTTAACCCGCTAGAACCAGCGATCATCCATCCGAGCAGTTGAGCACAGGGCAACACTTCGGTCGGGACCAGCGCCTAGCGCGGGGGCGCCATCCAAAGGGATTTGCTGGTTCGACTGATAAGCAGTCTGGGTCCCGGTGGAGCCTGGCAGCTGGAGACAAGAGATAAAGGCCGGAAAAGGGCGTTGGAATGACTCGATTCGAAGGATTAGGTAAAAAGGTTTGTGGTGGTCGAGGTTGTGTGAGCGTAAAGGCGAAAAAAAAATTTGGGGAGGTAAAGGATAAGAACCAGAGTTCGTTGGGTCAGTCTGCACTCGTTCTCAGATCTCTTTTTTTCGATTCGTCCTTGGCTTGGGAAGGAATCGCACGAGGTACACTGGTACTGGACTTGTAGAAGAAACGCGAGTGTGTCTGTGTGTTCTCTTGTCCTGCAGCCAGTCATCATCAGCAGTGAACTTAAATTTTTTCTTTTTCTTTTCTTTCTTTTGCATTTTCTTTTCTTTTTTCCTGTCTCCAACAGTTACTGACTGACTGACTGACACTCAAATCTCGTGGGGGGAAAGAATCTGGATTACTACTACTTCATACTCTGGTCACAACCAGCCGAACATCCGCTGTGGAACTGTTGCTGAAACGGTCAGGCCGCAGTGTCACATTTTCGAAGCCGGACAGGAACTGGTCCAGACTCCACCCATCCATTAACCTACATTGAGTCAGTTGAGTCAGTGTAGTAATAGAGAAGAGAAAACCGGAAGAGAAAAGTGTGTGTGTGAGTGTGTGGTTGGAGGGAACAGACGAATTGCATCGCATCACCAGCCACGAGGGAAGTGGTGGTTGTCGAGTCACCTGCTTTCCACCTCTAAAATAAACTAAGCTCTTCTCCTCTTCTGCCTTCTGCAACAACTACTACTGTGGACTATTAACTCGAATCCTCTTTTGGTCTTTCCCCTCATCTGCCTCTTCTTACACTTCTGCCTCTTTTGCTTCACCCTCAATTAACCTTCAATCTCCTCTATCCTCTCACAAGACCACCATCCCCCCCCCTCCCCTCCTCCTACTGAATCAACGGTGACGCAAATTCCTCCTTCATGCCGTAATCTCCTCAATTGCCTTCTGCATCGATGATGATCTACTAAATCCCGTCTTCCGTGCTACACCTGCATTGATATCATCTGTCCAAACAATGGCGTAACCAGGGGTGGGAGAACAATGATCAATCGAGGCTACGAACTATTCAGGTCTTTCAAGCACAGAAAGAAAAAGCGAACAAAGTATCCTGACTCAACCTACCGTCTGGCGTCATAATCCCCCAGATTAAAGTGATCGCCCGGGCGATTGATCGGCCTTGCCTTGCCTGCACCACACTGCACTGCACTGTACAGCCGCAGCCTGGTACATACTTTATTACTGGACTGTCTACTTTTTTTATTACTGAAATCTCATCAATCCTTTTACTCCTTTCTACTCCTATCTCTACTCCTGTCCACCACTGATCGATCTTGATCTATACTGTGAGTTTCCACACTATCGGTCTGCGCTTCTCACCTCTGACTGCTATTAGACCGTGCCGACACTACCTTGACCTGATTGAATTGTCTACTTTGCCTGGTCGTCGGCTGTCACTACAGTGAATTAACGCCTGCTGCGGCCCTTCTCTGCCCACAAAGTCTAGCAAGATGGAGCAATCACTGTCTCTCATCTCTGCCCAGGTCCAGTTCATGGTGAGCCTTGACTTACCCTGTACACCTCATTGCCATGTCCTTTTTCATACAGACAACACAGCATGGCGTCTACTCCGCTCAAGCTCATCTCACTAACCACCGTCGTGGAATTACAGGAAGATCGACTGGCCCTGGTGCATATTCCACTGGATCTCTACCCGTTCTTCCTCAACCCGATTCTGCAGGTGCTCTTTCATGAGGTATCTCCGATCGCTGAGGCTCGAACGGAAGGCCAGGACTTCGGCCGTGCCGAAATGCTCAAACATACGCAGCCCGCATTCTTAAACCTCTCTATCACCCCGGTGGAATGCTCCATCATGTGTCCAAGACAGCTTGCCAATCAGTACTTCGCGCCATTGGTCGATAAGTTTCTTCGCAACAATTCGTCCAGCCAGAGTCGCCTGTCGATCAGCCACGATGATTTCATTGCCATGCAGGTGTACGGCGAGGGTCTGGAAGCTGGCCAGCGGGTCCTGGAACTCACCCGGCCACTGGCCATGGCTGGAATGTACGTACCAACTGATTTGAGATTTCGAGCAACGCACTGACTGGAATGATGTAGCTCCATCTTCTTCATCTCGACCTACTTCTCGGATTACATCATTGTCCCCCTGCGCAGCAAGACTCAAGTGATCGAGACGCTGGAGAAGCGTGGCTTCCAGTTCGAACTGTCAACGGAGGCGTTCATCAACAACAATCAGGCTCAATACGGTAGCTGCTTCAGTCCTGTTTCCTCTCGTTCGGCAAGTAGTTTGAGTTCCCCTCCGGCCACTCCTCCCCCTTCGTCTTTAGATGAACTACAAGTGCGCACATTCTCGTCACTACGCAAGAACCACATCATCCCATCTGTCGATCGCTCGCTTCGTCTGGTGCATTGTGCAGCCCACCATCAATTCAGCAGCAACACCAGCTCGATTGAGATTCTGCGCGAGGCCCTCACCACTACATTGATTGTTGACAAGCCACGGTTCTTGTCACTTACCTTGACCGCTGCTGACCCCGCGGCATCTCTACTTCTGGAGAAACGGCTTCTTCCGCGGTTCTCGCATGGGAACTCCACAACTGCGGACGAAGATGATGAGTCCAGTCTTTTACTCGGGTCGAAGGAGGAGATATTAGTTCCCATCATGCTGGATCTCCGCAAACTGCCCCTTGAGGCGACAGGCATCGTTTGTGGCGTTGCTAGTCGACTGGCCGATGCTACTCATGCCCGAGACGATGAGGACACCGATGTCTCCACCTTCCTGTCTCGTTCCTACAATGGTTCGGGCACCTCTCTGGACAGTGCCTTCAAACCCTTCCTCTCCTCCAGCTGGGGATCCGGCGGACCAGTGCGACCTCTTGGCCTCGACGCCAACGTTGCAACCCATCGCTTGCAACCGGACATGGACCTGTCGATGGATGCCGTGGAAATAAGTTTCCTCAGCACGGCCCGCGCGGGCACCATTCTGGTTGGTGAGCATGAGTTGCACCGAGCCGTGGAAGCCTTGGAAGCGGAAAGTCACGAGCCCGAAGCCGCAATTGAGGCTCTCGAGATTTAGCTTTGCCGTTCGCTGCCTTACACGAATAACTCGCACATTATCCCCTTCTTAAAATTTCGTTTGATGTGTTTTTATACAAAGTTTTCATTGCTTTACGTCCAGATACCAAATTGTTGCATTGACCTCGCCATTTCTTGCATTGTGTGTTCCTGGCGCCAGTTGCATACTCCCATATCATCGTTTGTGTTTCTTTGACAAAATTACTCCAAGCCAGGCAAAGCGAAGTTGGGTGTTTGGGAAACGTCGTTTACGCTGCATGACCTCTCCAGAAAAGTTGTTTGGTTGTTTCTTGTGCTTGAAAACAAAAATCTTCCAAGATTGTTGCATTTACGTCGGCCATCTGAATTTAGTTTACTGTGATTGTGAGACATTTTCATGGGATCTTGTTGGACTGGTAGTGGATCCGGATTGTCCATATTTTGTTTTCTTTTCAATTATTGTGACAGTACTGGACGGTGATATAGCAGACTAAGCTAGCATGTGGCTAGCTGGTGTTATCGCTGAGGTTATTTACTTTTCGATACCGTGATCCGTGCATGCACTGGCCGTGAGACTCCGGAGTTGCCGGTAATCATGGCTACCTAGTCATTTGATTCATATTGAATTGACATAACTGTCTGTAACTTCCTTCTCCGAGGTGATTGGCATGTAGACAACACACTGCCATGCCCGCGGGACAATGTCGGTTGCCACATCCAGTGTATCGTATACCCCGTGAGTGAGATCAAGTCTCAGGGGCAACGGAGGCAACAAGCCCGCCTGCCGCCTGTGGCGTTGCCTACTTGCCTACTTGCCTACATGCCTACTTGCCTACATGCCTACTTGCCTACTTGTCTACTTGTCCGTCTGCCTACATTTGTCAGGATCGTACGGTAGACCAGACGCCTCATCCCTACCTACCTACCTCCCTAACTCCCATCGCAACAAGCTCAGAGCCCAGTATGGAGCAAATCTACAATCACCGTTCTGTACCCCGTACTTCACCGGAAATGTCCATAAGCTCTAAGTCCACCCCCCGGCCCCCCACAATCAACCCAGGCTACAGTCTACAGTGTACCCCACTCCATCCATCCTTCACCGTAGACTCCTCTCCGCGTAACTGTACAGATAGAGTGCAGGTTAATTTAACTTACATATCTCCCTACCTACCTCCCGGTACCTCAAGCACAATCACATAAGTCAAATTACACCGCACCGCAACGTCCCGGCATGATCATCTCGAGACGATAACTAGGTAGTCCCCTTTCCCCGGCCCCAGGGGGCTGGGGCCCCGTAGCCCCCTTTCCTTTCCCCAGATGAGTTTTGGGGGTGGGGCAAAGGCGTCGGACCGATCATATACGGATATGAGTTGATATGGTATGATATGATATGATATGATATCCAGCCGCTTCGACCGGATCGGATCCGAGGGGAATTGCCAATGGTGAGTACTGTACGGAGTACTCCGTAGGCATAGGAGTAGAGTAGATCAAGGATGTGAGGTCACAATTGACTACCCTTTACGGGATTTCATCCATTTACTGTACTAACTATATAAGTTACTGAGTAAGGTACTGTGGATACGATACCGTGTACTGTATACTATACTCCCGTGCAGTGGATTAAATATCGATTCCAGATGCGGTGGCAAGGGTGGGGGCGGTTATTGGAACGAAGATTCGGGAGACTTTGTAGATGGGTAGTGGATTATAGGATAGTATGGTATGAATTGTACTGTGTGTACTGTATGTAGTATTATACGTGGTGTAGTGTAGGGTAGTGTAAGCTATAGGAGGAAGCTATATCCGTCCGTGCTAAACAAACCCAATACTGCGGTGGGTCCGTCTGAGCCCGCGGGATCGGTAGGTTCGTGGTTCCATCCTGTGAGCATGGGTGCGCTGCTTCTATTGCTTTCTATATAATAGTAGCAGTTAAAGGCCGTCTTTCTGGTGGGCGAGCGGATCAGTAGAGGCGGGATAACGGGCTTAGTTAGGGGAATGTCTGATCAACGGCGGCGCAGGAGGCGAATTGTAGAGGTGGGTTGGGTCGGATATTTTCGGTGGAGTTTGAACTGCTCTCAGGCTTGAGGAATCGTGAGGGAGCTTGCGTCTTCTTGGTTCTGGAATTTGTGGGCAGTTGTACCTAAGACTCTAGGTGGTGAGAGAGGTAACTGCCGGTATGACCAAGTACCCGAGTAGGCAATAGCCCCAGCCCCCCCCCGGCCTCGAGCGGATAAGTAAGGCCACCCGGCGGCGAAATTCGGGTTGCGGTGATTCGAGAAGATGGTGTACTAGGCAAGTATGTTGCGTGACTGAGGTGTGATCCTTTCGAGTATGGCCCCAGAGTTTACAGCTGAAGTAGCACAACAATTCTTGCACAGTGACTGGGTGCGTTTGTCCTCTCGTCACGTCACTGTCGGCTGTCCGCGGCATTGCATCAGGCTAGGCGAGGGTATATGAGGCTGACAACGTTAGTGTCGGTCTCAATCTCGATAAGGGAAAACAGAAAACGCACACGTGGGCGTCTGGTGGCGTCGAGCCAAATCCCAAGGCACGGTAGCCAGTCGGTTCTCGTGGTTAGAGGGAAATACGAGCAAGGGTAAGCAGCCAAGTTGTCAAAGCGCAGAAGCAGTTGGAGAGGGTGAAGTGGAGCAGTAGATTGATTGGTCCCGATGGCTGGGTTTTATGGCCATGACCTCGCAGCTCAAATCTCACCCACCACCATTCTCAATTTTTTTTCCCGGGGGCTAGCGATAGACTTTAACGGTGCCTGTGATAACGATTGGTGAGTAAAAGAGATTCCACAGGATTGACGGGTGGTTTCTCGAAAGGCACGAGATAGGTTAATGAAATAGAATAGCCGACAGAAGAATAATTGAACAACCGAGAAAGGAAACATACCATCCGAGCACCCACCGGCCCAACAACCTCCCTTCTCATTCCACGCCACGGCACTCACAGCCTTCACCCCCGGACCAGCAGGAACCGCAGCGATAATTTCTCCGCTGAGCACATCCCAAGCGAACACGGCTGCCTGACCACCCGCGGCGCTATTACCGCTCACCTTCTCAGCTTCACCACCGCTCAGAACAACCGCATCCGTCTTGGCAAAGACGGATCGAATCCGCAGCTCGCTGTTCCGGTAAACGAGGGAACCGGGCTGCCCAAGCATGAAACTACTCTTCTCCTCCCTCTCCCCTCCAACAATCTCTTTCTCTTTCCCAAACGCCTGCAGGAGTCTCCCGTCACTGCGATCGAGCATGCGGATCCGCCCGTCCAGCGTCGACGCCAGCACGGCGTGCCCGTCCGTCGAGCAGCGCACGCTCGTGACCGGATGCGCCAGGACATCGACCGTGGTGCGACCCATGCGGATATCGTAGACGCGTAGCCGGCCGTCGTAGCTGCCGCTGGCAATGGAATAGGTGGGCATGTGCACGTGCAGCGAGGAAACGGTATCCCGCGCTTCCGTCAGCGTCTGGATTGGCTTGTGCGAGTTGGACTTGCAATCCCAGAGGTTGATGGTCGTATCCGCGCTACCTATATGGGGCCGTCTTAGTTGATTGCGAGCAGCCCCCCGCAAAGAAAAGAAGAAAAAAAAACATACCAGACACCACGACCGAATCGCCGTCGCCAGCGAACTGAACCGCTTCCACTCGCGCATTGTGTCCACTCCAGCGTCGAGTGGTCCCTCCTTGCTCGACATCCCACAGGAACACTTGTCTGTCTCCGCCCACGCTTGCGAACCGCGCATTATCGGCCGCGACGGCAACGTCGAGCACCGAGTATCCGTGTGCTTCGTATCGCTGGATCGGAGAGGTCGTTTCGATCACTGTGCCATTGTTGCTCGTAGGGACGGCCCGCGAGAGGTGCACAGCACGATCGCTCGACCCGGTGAGCACGTAAGTTCCGGGATAGCTAGAAAATGTCACCGCGTTGACAGGTCCTGCATACGTCAGAGGCGGTTCGAAGCTGTCGCGATGTAGGACAAGCCTCACCATTGTGCGTCTTGAGCGTGTGAACTAACTGCGTAGGAAACCGTTTGCTCGACATTTGAGAGACGAGATTAATTAATTACCAGACTACCGTCAACCTAGTCCGGCTGTTCAAAAGATTTGAAATCGCTATGTCCGGGGATGCAGGGAAAAGAAACCGGGCGGCATAAAGATTGGGGAAAGATGGAGGTGCGGCTCACCGCCGGCGGACCACGGCCTTACTCCGCATTTCCGGCCGCTGCAACATTCTATTCAGTCCACCAGAAACTCCCACGCACTAATTAAATCTGTATTGACATGCTACGAAGTACAAGTGGGTTATTATCGAAGATGTAGTCAAACCATCGCTAGTTACCAGAAGGAAAAATCAGAAGAGCGAACAAACCGGTCCGTGTTGGGCGTCACGGCTCGAGACGTATAGTCCCCCCTGAGCACAAAAAAATCCGAAAATCAACATGAAAAGAAGAGAGTTGAAGGGGTAGTCAGATGTAAAGATATTAGTCGCGTAGTAGAAAGCACAGTTCGTTTGCGTTTCCTTCCGCCCGATACACAGTCGAAGCCAGTCCTGAAGTATCTCAACGACGTCCGTGGCTCCGAGTGGAAGAGCCCTGCAGTGACTCGATCTCCTGTTCGAGAGATTTGATACTGCGATCGGTCAGCATAATAAGACTCCAACGAATGTGGGGTGTGGAAGACATACGCAGCGTGTGTAGCCTCCAAGTCCTTGTTGAGACGGTCTCTCTCCGAAATAAGCTTCTGCTCCCACTGGCGGAATCGCTGTTCCTCAACCTTGACCTGCTCGGTGAAACGCTTGCGCAGGTTCTCTTCCTCTTCCTTGAACTTGGGGTTGTCGAGCTTTCTGGGGCGAGCCTCGCCGAACTTGCGAGTTTCCATCTGTTGCGCACGGTACGCTTCGTAGTGTTGTTCTTCGGTGGTGTGAATAAGGTCCAGCATGTGAGTGCGGATTAGGATCGAGCGCAGCTTCTTGAAGTCGCAGTGATCCTCGTTCTCAACCTCGGCAACACCCCAAGCGTATTGGCGACCCTTCACAACCCGGTTGTCGCTGGTCTTGACGTCCTTCTCCGATCCGATAACTGCGAAGGGCATGGCGGCCATAAGGCTGCGCGCATGGGTAGCGGCGTGCTCGTCGTCTTCCTCAATCGGGGGAGTGTAAATCTTGATGCCCTGGGCCTCGATGACGGCACGGATCTAGGAAAGTCACGAAAGTCAATGTGTGTACTTGCTGGAATTCATGCAGGTTGCTCACTCTCTGCTTATAACGGGCCAAGTCGGTAGGGCTGAGGGTGTCGGCCTTGGCGATGACGGGAATAAGGTTGACACGGGAGCTGAGGCGCTTCATGACCTCAATGTCCAGAGGCTTCAGGGTGTGTCCAGTAGGGCGGATAAAGTACAAGCAGGCGTGCACACGCATATCGATCTTGTCGGAGCGGCGGGGCTGCTGCTCCTGCAGCATGTAGGATTCATGCTGGTCGTCGAGGAATTCAATGATTGGTTGCCAGGAGTCGCGGTTGTTGACATAGTCTCCAAAGCCGGGGGTATCAATAACAGTCAGGCGAACTACAGCGGGTTCCGGAGCATTAGCTATTGTTTGGGAGAGCCAGGAAAATCCGCTAATAACCTTTGAAGAACTTCTCCTCAAGCTCCGCCTTGGTGATCTCAATCTCAACAGTCCGGTCGACCTGCTTCTGATGACGGCGCTTGTGATCGGCGTAGTTCTTGATGGTCGTGGAGAACAGAGTGTTGATGAAGGTGGTCTTTCCCAAGCCAGATTCTCCAGCAACCTATGGTTATCTAATGAGCTTGGTCCCGCTATGAAATTGTGGTTTCATGGTTAACCAACCATAATCGTGAAAGCAGCACCACGCTTAGCGACGATCTTGTGTCTGGACATCTTCGTTAGTACCGGTCATGGCTGGCATTGTTTCGCATGGCATACCGCTGGTTGGGAAGCTATTCATATCGGATTGTCAGTTTCATGTTCTTTCCAGATCAAGAGACAATAGTTGCTTATCTTAATACATACGTTGGCAATGCCAATGGGAGAGGCGGTTTCGGTAGAAGACATGATGGTAAGGGGTTGAGCTGGAACTTAATGGAGCGGTACCAGACGAAGTAAATAGAGGATAGCGGGAGAAGGACAACGCTGGCCTAGGACGAATGGGGCGATGGGGCCAACGGGGTAGAAGAGAGAGAAGAATTAAACGAGAGGACGGACGACGAGAAGCGGAGTAGAAATAGGATGAGACAACGACCGTCGGGGGGGAGGGGGGAAGAGTTAGAGGAAGAAAGAGAGAGAGCGAGGGAGACTTTGGGGATGGAATGGGATGATAGATCGGGAAGTCGTGCCTTCTTCGACTGGTTGCTGCCCCTGAATCCGCCCCCCAAGCAAACAGGATGCAAACAAGCGAGCGTGACTGCGATGATTGAGGGGGAAGAAAGGGAACGGTGCAAGCCTCAGGCTGTCAATTACCCCCATCAGGACTAGCCTGTCAGACTAAGGCCCCGGATGGCGCTAGCACTATTGAAGACTAATGTGGTCGGGGTCGGAGGAACCGTCGATCCGTTCCTTATCGTCCGTTTTGGGCAGGCCGATTTTTTTGAAGATCGACCGATGAATTAAAGACTAGAGGAAGGCTTGCTGCGGCGCGAACGGATCCGGTCGGCGACAATGAAGACGGATTTCAAGGTGCGTTGATTGCTCTTACGATTGTTATCTCTGCGAATATAAAAAGCAGTAAAGAGAGGAGCATTGGAACTGACAGCTATATCTAGTTTTCCAACCTACTGGGGACGGTTTATCGCAAAGGTAATCTGCTCTTCACACCCGATGGCAACTCTTTGCTCTCGCCGGTGGGAAACCAGGTCTCGGTTTTCGATCTAGTACAGTATGTGCTTTCGCGCCTTGGGAATATCGGCATTATATACTGATATCATTTTCCTTGTGAAGCAACACTTCTTATACCCTTCCCTTCGCGCATCGCACCAACATCGACCATCTGGCGCTCTCCCCGAATGGAAAACTTCTCTTGACCATTGACGAGAATGGCCGCGCCATCCTGACCAACTTTTTGCGCCGAATTGTCATTCACCACTTCTCTTTCAAAGGCCGTGTCTCCGCTCTCAAGTTCGCCCCATCCGGTCGATTTTTCGCTGTGGGTGTAGGAAGACGGCTGCAGTTCTGGAACACCCCGACTACGCCTGGTACCGACAACAACGGAGAGATTGAGTTTGCGCCTTTTGTTCTACACCGCGACCTCACCGGTCATTTCGATGTGGTTCAACATCTCGAATGGTCGAGCGACTCCCGCTTCCTGATCACAGCCTCCAAGGATTTGACCGCGCGGATATGGAGCTTGGATCCGGAAGAGGGTTTTGAGCCCACAACGCTGGCTGGCCATCGTCAGGGAGTGAAAGCCGCTTATTTCTCCGCCGACCAAGAATCGGTAAGTTCGGGTATTATTTCGCCCTTGAATGCGCACTAAGCATGGGTAGATTTACACTATCAGTTCCGACGGCGCTGTCTTCCGATGGGAATATGTTACAAAGAAGGATCCGGAGACTATGGAGGATATTGCGGATGCCCGATGGAGGATTGTCAAGAAGGATTTCTTCATGCAGAATGACGCAAAGGTCAACTGCGCTGCTTTCCACGCGCCCACGAATCTTCTGGTTGTTGGGTTCTCCAACGGGTTGTTCGGGCTATATGACATGCCGGAATTCAATCAGATCCACCAATTGAGGTATGCATATGCGCCTAGACTCTATTAGACAAGACTAACGTCAGTGCAGTGTTTCTCAAAGTAACATCGACTGCGTGACGATCAACAAAACGGGCGAGTGGCTGGCCTTTGGCTCTTCCAAGCATGGACAACTGTTGGTGTGGGAATGGCAATCCGAATCGTACATTCTGAAGCAACAAGGTCACCTTGACTCTATGAACACTCTGACATATTCTCCCGACGGTCAAAGAGTTGTGACTGCAGCCGATGACGGAAAGATCAAGGTCTGGGATGTCAAATCTGGTTTCTGCATTGTGACCTTCACAGAACACACAAGCGCCGTCACGGCATGCGAGTTCTCCAAGAAGGGAAATGTTCTGTTTACAGCGTCATTGGACGGCTCCATCAGAGCTTGGGATCTTATCCGCTACCGAAACTTCCGGACATTTACTGCTCCGACTCGGTTGTCTTTCTCCTCACTCGCAGTCGACCCAAGTGGGGAGGTGGTTTGCGCTGGCTCTCCGGACTCATTCGATATTCATGTTTGGTCCGTACAAACGGGACAACTGCTCGATCAACTTGCCGGCCACGAAGGTCCTGTTTCGGCCCTTTCATTTGCAGCCGACGGTAACCACCTGGTGAGCGGTAGTTGGGATCACACTGTCCGCATCTGGAGCATCTTCGGACGGACGCAGACGAGTGAACCCTTGCAACTACAGGCTGATGTGTTGGATGTGGCTTTCAGACCCGATGGCAAGCAGGTTGCTGCGTCGAGCTTGGACGGACAGCTAACGTTCTGGTCTGTCAACGATGCCGTCCAGATTGGCGGTGTTGACGGCCGTCGTGATGTCTCAGGAGGTCGGAAGACCAGTGACCGACAGACCGCCGCAAACGCCGCAGGAACCAAGTCCTTCCGCTGCATCAAGTACAGCGCGGACGGCAGTTGTATTCTGGCCGCCGGAAACAGCAAGTACATCTGTTTGTATGATGTCGCAACAGGATCGATGGTGAAGAAGTATACTGTGTCGGTCAATACCTCGCTCGAGGGTACTCAGGAAATCCTCAATAGCCGCAATATGACGGAGGCTGGCCCTCGCGAGCTTATCGATGAGGCAGGTGAGGCTTCAGAAGTTGAGGACCGCATTGATCGCAGCCTCCCTGGCGCGAAGCGTGGTGACCCCGGATCTCGGAAAGTCAGACCGGAGGTCCGAGTCACAGGAGTCGACTTTTCACCGGCTGGCCGTTCGTTCTGTGCGGCCTCCACAGAAGGTCTCCTTATCTATAGTTTGGATACCGATGTGGTGTTTGATCCTTATGATCTCGATATCTCGATCACCCCGTCTAGCATTTTGGAGACCCTCGAGGCCGCCAAGCAGGCCGCAGCAACCGGCCAAACGGACGATGACAACACATTCCTTAAGGCGTTCATCATGGCATTCCGTCTGAACGAAAAGAAGCTCATCCGGGCAGTCCATGAAGCCATCCCTCCGGGCGATATTCCCCATGTTGTGCGTGCTGTGCCGACAGTTTACCTCCCTCGCCTCCTTCGCTTCGTCGCCAACGCTGCCGAAGAAACTCCGCACTTGGAGTTCAACTTGTTGTGGATTGAGTCTCTTTTCAGCGCCCATGGTCGCTACTTCAAGGAGAATGCGGGCACTTTCGCACCAGAGCTTCGTGCTGTGCAACGTGTCATCGATGAGATACATAACAGCCTGAAGAGACTGACAGACAAGAATATCTATGATCTCAACTTCCTCCTGGCAAAACCTGTGCTTGCAGGCAAGAAGCAACCCAGTCTTATTCTCGCTGCCCTCAATGGTGATGCTGAGGCTACCAATGGCGAGGACGAGACCATGGAAGAGGCAGCGGAGGAGGCTGGTGGGGAATGGATGGGCCTTGAATGATTGTATGTCACTGTTTTTGTACCCTGATACTCCTGTCGTTCTTGTTCCCCTCCGGTCATCTGTTTGGCTTCGCATGTGCTCCTGGCGTTGAATCTGTGGTATACTTGGAAAGAGAAAGGGGACAGCAAAAGTTTTAGGAGTCCGATGCTGTGTTTATAGGATATGTAGTACATATACACCGAATAATAAACTTTCAGAATTACCTTGGGGCGTTTGCAGTGAATGTATTCGGTGTGCTTGAAGTGAGCATCCAGTCGCTCTTCGCATTTTCTTTCTCTCTCTCCACCTTCTTACCTCCTAGTACTCTTCCATCCACCATAGGCTGTTTATCATCCACCATGTCTTTTCTGAATGACCTTAACGTCTATCTCAACCTGGCTGCGTGGAAGACCTCCCTTGTCTTGCCCATCACACTCGTCGTCTGCTTTTTCTTCCATCGCTATGCCATCGCCCCTTTGACTGATGAACTCGCAAGACTGCCCACAGTCCGATACCGATGGTTCCTCCCCGACGCCCTCAACCGAATCGCGTTCTACTTTTACGGACGCGATCAAATCGCTCAGGGTTACAAAAAGGTATTCCATGTTGCAGCCATCACTTACCCTACGATCCGTACTGATGCATTTTGATATCTCCAGTACAAGGATCGTGCATTCCGGCTCCTTACCACGGACGGTGACTTGGTTGTTTTGCCGCTCAAGTATCTATGGGAGATCGAGCACTTGCCCATGACCACGCTGAGCGCTACTAGAGCACGACATAAGGTGAGCTGAATACATGCGAGGGGCTGAGAAGATTCGGCTGCTGATTATGTCCCTCTGTTTTCAGATTCTCCTGAGCGAGTGCACTGACGTAGTCAGAGGGAGTACAAATGTATCTCGTGCAGTGGCCGAGATGAGCCAGCAGGATCATCGTACGTCTTCTCTATTCTCTATATCGATCCCCGGAGGTTGACTGGCATTCTTACTCGCCTGCATAACAGAGCACATTGCTATGCAGTTCAACGATGAAGTTCACAAGGCGCTCTACGTCGAAGTCCCAAGATGTCAGTGTGCGTAACTCGCCTCCACTCCACCTTCACCCTACTCACCTCCACCTCGCTCACCTCCACCCCAGCCTGAGACTAACACACCAGCCCAGACAAATGGACGCCCGTCAACCTCTACAAACTAGTCCTCAAGCTCATCAGCCGCGCCACCGCCCGCTTCACCGTGGGCGAAGAGCTCTACCTGAACGAGCTCTGGCTCGAAACAGTCCCCAGCTACACAAGCGACAGCCTCACAACCATCATCCTCCTGCGTCCCGTGCCCCAGTTCCTACGAGCGCTCGTCGCCCGACTTCTTCCCAGCCTCCGCCGGGCCCGCGCAAGAGCGCGCTGGGCCCAGACCGAGCTGCTCATCCCCACGATCCGATCGCGCCAACACAAGGAAGTCCACGACAGTGCCTACCAAAAGCCGCAGGACCTCATGCAGCGGATAATGGACACGGCCACGACGAACTTCGACCGCGACCCAGCCAACATCGCCCAAGCGCTGATGTCGACCATCACGATCTCGATCGTCCACCCGCTCACCAACCTCGTCACGCACGCCGTCTACGACGCTCTCACCCAGGGCCAGGGCCAGGGCCAGGGCCAGCAGACCATCGACCCGCTCCGGACTGAAACTGAGAGAATCCTATCCCTCCTCGAGCACGACGACGAATCCGGTCTCATCCTCCGTCCATACCAATGCCTCATGGACAGTTTCCTCCGAGAAGTCCTGCGCTGGAACCCGCTGAGCGAACGTGAGTTACCCCCCACAATCACATCCCACACCTGCACCGCCGAACCAGACCAACCCAGCTAAACCCCCTGGGGAACAGTAAACCCCCGCTACACCCTCCTAAAACCCCACACCTTCACCTTCACCTCCCCCTCCACCAACACCAACACCAACACCAACAGCACCGAACCCCTAACCCTCCCCGCACTCACCCAAATCGCCTTCCCAGCGGGCCCTCTCTCCCGCGACGCCGCCATGATCCCGCACGCCGAGCGCTTCGACCCCTTCCGGTGGACCCGGGACCCCCTCGAGGTCCTCCCCCTGCTCCGCCCGGACACGATCGACCCGCGGCTCCGCAGGGCCGTCGCCTTCGACACCGGACTGGCGGACTCCAGCCCGGTCAATCTGCACTTCGGGTGGGGGAAGGACAAGGACCGCGCCGCTGCGGCGAGGACGTGTCCCGGCCGACATCTCGCGGCGCGCTTGGCGGCTTTGGCGCTGGGTGGTCTGCTTGTGCGGTACGATCTGCGGCTGTTTCCGGGGGAGAGGAGGCGCAGGCCTGCGAATTTGGGGGCGGGGGAGTTGGTCTTTCCCAATCCTGGGGTGAGGGTTTTGGTGAGGGAGAGGGGAAGGGGGGGTTGATTTGGAGGTGGGTTGGGGTTTGAGGTGGTGTTTGGGAGTTAAATATGAAAATTGTGGAGGGTTTGCGAGGATGGGAGGAGGGGTAGGTGGGAGTGTGAGACGCTGGACGCACTTTGTCGTCGTCGTGGTTTTGTGGGATATGTGTATTGAGAAGAGGGGAGGTTTATCATCGTAGTTGTGAGGGAGTTGAGGGTCTGCTGGGCTTGGGCAAGTCAGTGTCTCCGTTGTCTCCGCTTCGAAGCATGCTTGCTGTACAGTACTCTACTCGGGATGAGGATCTCTGTAAGAAGGCGGCGCAGCCAAAACGCACATTACTCTTTCAGAAAGGTATACACCTTACAGGAAGTACTACAAATTCAAACACACCACATCGGGGAATACGAAGCTATGTATTATTGGGAGACCCAACTTCTGACTGCGAAACATAGTATCTCGACTAAGAATACATCTCCCAAATATACAAGAGTGGGATATCCCTATCTTTCACAAGACTCCTTTGCCTTCCCCTCGAAAATTTACAAGCCACCCACCGGCTCTAATTCCCCTCAACAACAGTCGCGGCTCCTCGCCCACGACCACGACCCCGGAATCCATTACCGCCTCGATCTCCACCACCACCACGTGCACCCCCACGGCCACGGCCACGCTGGTTCAGCGTCTGCGGCGGCGGAACCTGGCTGTAATTCTTGGGCCGGAAATTTGGGTTGATCTTCATGACACCTGCCTCGGGGTCACCGTTGTCGACCGCATGATATCCGCCACGGGTGCGGCCCGCTCCTCCACGACCGGCACCGCCACGGCCTCCACCCCGGCCCCGACCACCGCGAGAGGCGCCGTCGGCGACCTGGCTGCCGTTGGGCTGAGGGCGGAAAGGTAGGGTCGTCTGAGCGCCCACGCCGTTGGATGCGCCCCGGCCGCCTCGGCCACGACTAGCGAACCCAGCCAGTGCGCCACGGTACGAGTTGCCCAGCGGCGCGGGGGCGGCAGCTTCTCTCAGCTGGCCCTGTCCGGCGGGCCCAGTAGGGGCACCGTAGGCACCAGCAGTCAACGGAGTCGATTGGGTTTGTTGTTGTTGTGCGTCGCCTGCACGAGTCGTGGCGAGGAGCTGTCGGTAGGAGACATTGAGCACAGATGAGGCGAGCACGGTCTGGCCGCGGAAAGGGGAGCAGCGGTCTCCCAGCGTCGTGCCGCTCATGAACGAGACGTCGAAGACGACATCCAGCAAGACGGCCCGCGAGGTCCGGGTGAGTCCCACAACTGTTCCTCGAGTAGCGATAGGCACCTTGCCCGAATCTTGTGCATAGACTACCCGATCGCCAAGCTTGAATGTTTGATTTTGGAGTCGCTGCTCGACGTCGGATGGCCGCAGAAGGGCGCTTCGAGGGACACCGCGGATCTTCTTGGCCTGCATCTGCGGTTGGCTCCGGACAAGCTGATCAGCATCCTGCTCGATCAACTTGACAACATCGGAATCCAGCTGTTCAGCCTCCAGGGGAACGCGCTCGAAATTCTTGGCTTCGATCGATTTGAGCCAGTCCCGGATCTCTTGCATCTTCAGCAAAGCGACCTCTTCGGGGTAGAAATCGGTGGGCGTGTACCGATCATTTTGAGGATTCCGTTGAATTCCTGCAATGAACTCGGGAAAGTTGGTCATGTACTGTACCAGCAAGTCGACGGTTTTCTGGCTGAACTCCCATCCAGAGTCGCCACGGCGCGAATAGCCAAGCACCTTCTGCTTGCGCGCTTCAAATTTGAGGTTCAGACCCAAATTGACCCGCTGACCCTCAATGTCCACGGAAAACGAAGATGTGATCTTGGCCAAGACGAGGGGGTTCAAACGCAGGCTGCGAGCGATGGCATAAGATGGCATGTAAGGGCAGAGTCGCTCGGCATTCTTGGCACGCTCGCGTCCGAACTCGGGCTCCCGACCTTTTACCGCCGCGATCATGCCACTGACTTTGCCGTCTTCGTGTCCAGTAACGTGCACCGGACGTCCATAGTTGAATTCTCCCAGGAAGAATGCCCGAGAACCCTCAGGGAATTCCTTCTCAATAGGCAGAGCGTCTCTCTCGATGAACCGTTCGTCGGGGTTGATTACATCGTCCACAATCAATTGCAAGGCGTAGTCGGTTTCCTGTCCACTGATTTCGCCGAACTCTTTGACCGTAGCACCTTGATCAGTCTTGATCAAGCCCTTCAGTAGCTGTACGTGTACCATGGACTCAACCGGGCCGATGATAGTACCAAGTCTCTTGCTATAAGTTCCTTCGATTTTGTCGGCCTTCTTCTTCCATTGCTCGATCTGAGCCGGGGTATGAGGAATAGCGACCACGTGCTGCTCGCCATCTGGGAGAAGATAATCAAAAAGCTCATCCGACACACGAATGACAAGCGCTTCTTGCAAGAACGGATAACCAACGTGAACCCGCTTTCCGAGCTTCTGTTTGGCTAGCTCAGCGCTCGACCTGCTTCCAGGATCAAGCACAGTGATGACCATGCTCTCATTGCGGCTTTCCTGCTGGAACACACAAACCCCATGGAATCCCAACTGACCCACATGGGGCAGAGTCTTGAGACTAGGGAAACCAGCCAAAGCTGACGCTCCAAGATGTGCTCCCTCCATCAGGCCGATGTAGGGCTCAAGTCCGTCCATGGTAGGCAAATCAAAAACGTTTTCGATACAGTGGCAGTTAGGAATATCAGGGAAAATGCCAGGAAGAGAAGAGGGGTAGGTGAACTGCACGTCTGGGGAGTATGTGAACTTCAAACTGGCACCAAAGCCGTTTCTTGCTTTTTCTTCTGGGGTCAGTAGATGTTCCTTCGTGGCCAAAGCAGCCAACAGGCGCTTTTCGTCAATGAATGGGATCTTCACAACTGCCTCCCACTCCATCTTCTTTCCATTCATGTCCAACTCAAAGTCACGGGGATAAAAATCGATAATCGGCGAGTCGGGTGAGGTCATCAACTCATGGTAAGCAGTAGGCACAGTCTTCTTGCTTCGATCAGGCAAGACCCCCATCAACTGCTCATAAGGCCTGAATGGCTTGCCAAGTCGGAAGTTCGTGTCGGCCTTCAAACCCTTCTTCACGTCTGCGCCAAATTAGTGGTCGGTAATCAAGTGGGCACATGTCATACTTACCAGAAATCATCGGGGCATAGTGATATCTGAAGAACCAAGGCCAAGACGCAATGCCTCTGTAATAATAGTACAGAACCCATTGGAGACCTTGGACGTAGTTCTCAGTCAACTCCTTCATCTCCTCGTGACTGTCCAGCCCCCAACCAAATTTGCCAACGTAGTACTGGTTCTTCCATTCTTGGAACTTCTCTTCGTACTTCTTCTCAGCTGCTTCTTGAGCTTCTTCGGCCGACAACTCCTGGACCTTCGCATTCTCGTACTTCCGAATAATCCTCTGTACAGCCAAAGTGGCCTCTTCATCGTCCTCCTCTTCACTATCATCATTCTCGTTGGCAGGGAGCTGAACTCGAATGAAGCGGTCGCCCTGCTCATCAGCGACGGTGGTCCAAGGCAGGCGAAGATCGCTCGCCAGCTGCTCTAAAAACTTGCGGTCGCGAGCGGGCAGCGTAGAATTAAAGTCAAGAGGCTTCGTCTCCGACGCTTTCCCAGGTCGGTTCAACACGTACTTCTTCACTTCTTTGAGGAGCTCCTTCTGGGCAGGAGTGATCGTGAGTCCCTTCGGCTTCTCATGTGCCTCGGTGGCGCCAGTCTTCTTCGCTTGTAGCCAACGTGCATCGGAGAACTCGGCTTCAAAAAAGCGATACTCAACACTGCTCAGAGCATCCAAGAGCATGCCTAGCCGCTCCATGTGGATGACGCCTTGTTCATTGATGTAGCCACCCATCTTAGGTAAAATCTCCTTGTAGGTCTTGAACATCAACGCTAAGGCACCCTCGTTGATATGCAAATTGGGTAAATTGGGCAAGAAATCGTTTCCAACGAAGAATGCCATCAAGATAAAGTCGTCGATCACCCTCTCCATATCAAAGGGGAAGTCTAGGATGCCCTCCTGCTCCAACTCCTGAAATTCCAGTTCCAAATATTCTCTGACCATACACAGATGCAATAGATAGAAATTTTGGTGCTCAAGTTCCTTAGGCTTCTTCGAAACCTGGCGGCCAAACGTGACCTCCTCACGGAGAAGGCAGAAATGAGGGTCGTGACTCAGCAGACCCAACATGATCAGATCGGCGTCAAGGCCGTAGAGACAGTGGCGAACATTGGGATCATAATCAGGCTGTGCTTTCGCATGCCGGATGTATTCCATGATTTTGTGCTCACCCTCACCAGGAGTCTCGTGGCCGGAAAGCACAATGTCAACTCCCTGCCAGTCCTTGTCCTCCGAAATCTTCTTGCTGATAAAGTATTTCAATTGTTCAGTCAGTTTCGCCATGAACTCGGTTCCCGGGGTGATGCAATTGCTGTCAAAAGGATCTTCCTTGGGCATCTCGATGCCCTGAGCAATCGCCTTGTCCTTGGCTACCTCAGCATCCAGGGCCGTGCGGAAACGTCGCGCACGCTGCTGGTTCATCTTGGCGCGGGGAGCCACGCCATCGACGGCCATGAAAAATAGCTTCTTCGGCTTAATCTTGCCGTACAAATGCTCGATATAGTTAAAAATTGCGATGAACATTTTATCTTCGGTCATGCGGAATGTAGGCGAGTCGCTGTCCTTGTGGGTACAGTTGTGAATGATACCGTTCATGTCCAGGTACAGATTGTCGAACTCGGGAATCCGGTTCTCTGCGATCAGCAGCGAGATGGCGGGATACCGCTCGCTCAGCCAACGGAAGAACTTGGGAACACCCATGGTGAATTATGTAAAGAGAATCTAGCGTAAAAGGTGTAGGTTCTAGAGACGAAGATTATCAAGGAGACAAAAGCTGCCGTTGAGTCGTAGATCGTCGCAGGAGTGGTGGAAGTGGCGGTGGTCGTCAATAATCAATGAAGCTCCAAGCTCGGAGGCGAATCATCCAGCGCACAGCGTAATGGGCGGTCGCAGAGAAACGGAAACGACTGGGTATCCTCAAAGAACTATATTGACAGAGAAATTTCGACACAGAAAGGAGAAAATGGAGAATAGGTGAATGTAACGAGGCGAGCAGGCGGCGAAGGCGCCTAATTGGCAAGAGGGGAAGAATGATGTGTTGTAGTGAATGAAGAGCAGAGGCCGATGATGAATGACTCGAACTACAGCTCGGATGAATGCGCCTCAGGCAGACCCGCCTTGGCATCATGTGAGCCTGCCAAGCCCCTTCTTGTTCCATTTTGGGCTTAGCTCCCCGGGCGGTCATTAACGCGCCCTCAACGGCAAAGTCGCGTTTCGCCCAGTGCGAACAGGAAGCTCGCTCTTTGCTCTGCTCTGCTCTGCCCTGCTGCTTAACACTCCACCTTCTCCGAGTCCCAACCTTCCAACCGGGTATTCATCTTCCATTTGTCTTACATTACTCGCAATATAGCTCCTGCAATCCGCATCTATACATACATATAAACTTCGGTAGACAAAAGCCATGGAACCTTACGACGAAAGTAGGAAACCCTCTGCGAGATGTGTTGCGCGAGCAACTTTTCTAACTCTCACCCACAATAGCTTTCGTTGAGGAGCAGGAGGAACAAGAGGAGGAGCGCACTGAGGAGAAGATCATCAATGAAGGTATGAATCACCTCTAGCTCTGGCTGAAACGGCAAGCAATTGGAAGACTAAGTGTTACATCAGAGTACAAGACATGGAAGAAGAACGCCCCATTTCTCTACGACATGATTCTTAGCACGGCACTGGAATGGCCTACACTTACAACGCAATGGCTACCTGATAAGCAAGAGTATGCGCATACATCCGTGTTGAGCTTCTACCCATTCTAACACAAGTCAGGGTTCCTGATAAGCCTTATTCCACTCACCGTTTACTCATCGGCACTCACACATCGAGCGATGCGCAAAACTACTTGCAAATTGCCCATGTACAGCTTCCTAATCCTACTGCGCCCAACCCGGATGACTACGATGAGGATCGGGGCGAGATCGGCGGGTACGGCGGCAGCTCCAAGAAAGCGCCCATGGAGATCAAATTCAATATCGTGCAGAAGATTGACCACAAGGGTGAAGTCAACAAAGCTCGCTACCAACCGCAGAATCCCAACATCATTGCAACAATGTGTACGGACGGACGGGTGATGATCTGGGATCGCTCGAAGCACCCTAGTCTGCCCACCGGAACGGTTAACCCTCAGATGGAGCTGCTAGGCCATACGCGAGAAGGTTTCGGACTTAGCTGGAGCCCCCATACTGCCGGTCACCTTGTCACGGGCAGTGAGGACAAGACTGTTCGTCTTTGGTAAGACCGATACTCTCATTGACTCCCAATTAGTGTTCGGCTACTAATCACGGTGTCAGGGATCTGACGACATACACTAAGGGCAATAAGGCTCTAAAGCCGGTGCGGACCTACACGCACCACTCTTCTATTGTCAATGACGTGCAATATCACCCTCTGCACTCTTCCCTGATCGGAACGGTCTCCGATGATATCACCCTTCAAATCATCGATATTCGTGAAGCCGAGACGAACCGCGCGGCCGCTTCCGCAGAGGGTCAGCACCGCGATGCCATTAACGCTATTGCATTCAATCCTGCTGCCGAGACCGTCCTGGCGACTGGATCGGCTGATAAGTCCATCGGACTGTGGGATCTGCGTAACTTGAAAACCAAGTTGCACGCCCTGGAATGCCACAATGACTCTGTGACCTCCCTCTCTTGGCACCCCTTCGAAGAATCCGTCCTTGCCAGTGCAAGCTATGACCGTAAGATCATGTTTTGGGATCTCAGCCGGGCTGGAGAGGAGCAGACCCCTGAAGATGCACAGGATGGACCACCAGAGCTGTAAGTTTAATGTTGCCCAGACCATGGGATGAAATACGCCTGCTAACCAGATACGCTTCAGTCTCTTTATGCACGGTGGCCACACCAACCGCATTTCCGATTTCAGCTGGAACCTCAACGATCCTTGGGTTCTCTGCTCTGCTGCTGAGGACAATCTTCTGCAAGTGTGGAAGGTGGCCGATGCGATTGTGGGCAAGGATCTGGAGGACGTGCCGACTGAAGAACTGGAGCCATGAATTTGACTTCGCTTAGAACAAAAACCGGAAGCCTACATTATTGATACCTACCTTGAGCGGTTGTCTTGCTTCTTGTATTGCTACACGCGTCTCACGGATACAGTCAAGCGGAGTTTCAAATCAGGGAGCGCCCTTGTAGTAGATGACCCTGTCGCTGGTGTGCCTTACCATTTTATTCTGATGCCTTATGTAACAATGACAAAACTGCATGAAAAGAACATCTTGGGCATGTTCAGAATCAAAATCGATAACAGGGTGTAGAGAGCAAGCATCCCAATTTGCACTAACAGTCCACCAGGGGAGACAGTGCTGGCTTCTATGAACAATCTTTTAAAACCTATGCCATTAATGGCAATGCATGTAATCTCGCCGTGTTGTCCTCACGATAAGCATCTCGACGGCAGTCCGACCGTTAGCACCGATAAGCCAGGGCAGCTCGTGCGCAGCAGAGTTATGAGTGCTAACAATGCGCCGAAGATGCTGGTGCAGATCATGCGGGGTAGGGGGCGTGCAGCTGCCAAGCAATTGTCGGCGGGCCACCCTCTTGAGACTTTTGATGAGTAGATATGCTTCGAGTACTATCGATATTGATTATCTTGGCTTCTCCGGTAGATATTCCTCTAAGCTGCGGATCTCACCTGTTTGATATCAGGAAATTAGTCTTGTCGCAGTCCGGAGTTCGGGGCATCGGAGAATGGTGAATGGTGAAATCAGTCTGGAATGAGCTAATCCACACTAGCGGCGAGTTCCCCTCGTGTCAGCCCGCGCATTGAGCTGAGTGATTGGTCAGTAGTGCGGGCGGTGAGGGCGGACACCTGAGATCGGAGAGGGGCCATTTCGCTCCGAAAAGGTAACGCCCTTCAGCGCGGCGAGCCTTAATTTTTTCCTTTTCTCATCCTTCATCGGAGTAAAAAAAATACAAGAAGTTCATTAATTGTAAGTCTGTCTTGCTGTGTGTCGAAATTGGTGAACTTCGCTTGCGCTCTTCATCACCATCGATCAGGGACGTGTTGCCCATAGCTAAGCTCCTCCACACATATACCTCCATTACCCCCTCATACATCCCACTCCCACCACTTCTCCCCTCCCTCTGGTTTGAGTCATGGCCTCCGGAACCTCCCCTCCCCACGGCCCCAAGCCCAAGTCCGCCATTCCCTCCCACATGCTGAACGGCGGTTCTCCCCTTCATCTGTCTCTGGGCTCCCGCGATGCTCGTGAGCGCGAAAGTCTCAATTCCTCCATTCGTTCGTCCTTCACTCCCCGCGTTCCTGTGGAATTCGCCGACTTGCCTGAAAACATCCGCCCTGTCGGAGATTCCAGTCAGTACCAGGACGATACTCCTTCCGGCTCTGTCGTCGCCAGGTAGGCCATCTATCCATTTGTTTGCGGTCATTCTCTTGCTGATAGCTCGCAGGCCTACCCTGAGGGATCCTGCTCGTGATGCCAGGGATGAGGCCGGTGCCTTGACCCCGCCTGCCAATGAAAGCCGACCAGCCAGCCCTTACACCCTTTTCCCTCCCATTGACTTTGATGGATTGAGCTGGCCTTGTGAGTATTGATGTATCCATCAGGGAGGAGTCTTTCTAATCCACTTCTGCTGTAGGCCCCGGTACCCGGGCGCGCCTGGAGTCAACCCCCGAGGAGAACGAAGAGCGCATCAAGAAGCTGGCCGGTGCTGTGAGAACTATTCTGGAATGCGTCGGAGAAGACCCGGAGAGAGAAGGACTGCGGGAGACGCCCGAGAGATACGCCAAGGCTATGCTTTACTTCACAAAGGGATACGAGGAGAATGTTCGGGATCTCGTCAACGGTGCTGTTTTCCATGAAGATCACGATGAGCTGGTTATCGTCAAGGATATCGAGGTGTTCTCGCTGTGCGAGCACCACATGGTTCCCTTCATGGGCAAGGTATGATGATCGACCATTAAAGTGCACAAAGGTCGCAATGCTGACTAGGATCCCGAACAGATGCACATTGGCTACATCCCCGACCGTCGCGTGCTTGGTCTCTCTAAGCTGGCTCGTCTGGCAGAGATGTTCTCCCGTCGTCTACAAGTGCAAGAACGTCTGACCAAACAGGTTGCTCTGGCCATCTCTGAGGTCCTCAAGCCCCGCGGTGTCGGAGTCGTCATGGAATCCGCCCATCTATGCATGGTCATGCGTGGCGTGCAGAAGACTAGCAGCACCACGACCACTAGCTGCATGCTAGGCTGCATGCGTTCCAGCGCCAAGACTCGCGAGGAGTTCCTCAACCTCTTGAACCGAAGATAATGTCTCTTATGCCCTCTCAGCTTTCCTTTATGACGCACTTGTTACCCCTCTCGTTTTAACACTGGATGGTTTCATGATTTAAGGAGTTACGGCGGTTTATACCTTTCAACAGGTCATTCATTGGGTTTCCGTGCTGGCATTCTTTCTTTTGGTGATTGTGGCACGGAAGAGTCGCATGTTGCCTTTCACTTTTGCATAGATTCTTGGCATCGTCACGACGACTGACCAGGAAGAAGCCACATTTCTCCCAACGCTCTTGCCATCGCTTTTGGGGATTTTGTGCAAAACATTCGATCAACAAACAACAAGATTACACGCTGCTCCCTCAACATTCTGCAGCGCGGAGAACCTCGTGGGGCTGTGATTTGGATGATTCAACATATTTTACTAATATCTTCTCAACCTGATATCAGGACATTATGGTACGGCTGGGGTGGTCAAATTCGGAGAACGGCGAACAAACGATCGAAAATTTTCATGTACATTGGAAGTCGAATGCATCTGATCAAATGTATTTATTTTGAAATGGTCGATTTGGATAGTGCCTTCTGGTTACTTCATGAAAAGGACATCTCATGAGCTTCTTCCAAGCTTTAGGTGACATCTCATTGGCCTCAAAAATACCGTTAGCTTGACTTCAAGGCTATGTCTCTTTTTTGTGGACATGCTCGGGTCTGTCTGTAGACATAGTTTTGCAGGCTAGCTAGTTACTTCTATCGTTCTTTTTCCTTGTAAACACCAAATGCTGTCCGACTCTGTGAAAGTCCGATGATCAAGTTCCCTGGTCAGCTTGTTCTTAAGTGCTCGGACATCGGCGCAAGTCCGTATACATTTCGACAGTTACAACACACACCTCCGCCGTATCTGTGTATCCCTGTTTAGGACAGCCTGTAGAAGTAACACACAATTCCTGTATCTAATCAAGATCCGAGATCCGAACTATAGGGATACTGAATAATTGAGAAGACTGAAACTGAAGGAAACTATCATGAATGCTTCGCATTATAAGGAGCAACCTCACCAGTGAATGAACATGCCTAATTGGTGTGGCTTTGCCTACATTCGGTCTCACTCTGAGTCTCGCAGTGAATGATTGACTGTAGTGAATTTTGCATCAGCAGGCTGGCCTGGGTGGGGTATATCAGTTGCTATGTTGTTCGTTTCTCCTTCAACTCTCACCATCCATGAACAACTCATCTTCCTCTCCCACTTTCTATCCATCATTTCTGCGATTATCATCCAAGCAAGTGTGAAAAGCCTCAACGCACATCTGTCTTAATCCTGCGGCTGCTTGATAAGAATCCTCCATCTGTCCTGACTCGATTTGGAGCGAGGTAAGTGTCTTGTTGAGTGAGAATTATATTCTTTCTCCAACATATGTTGACACAGCACTGACTTTGTTTACAAGTAGACATAAGACGTTCTACGGCCTTCCTGCTGACAGCATCAGAAAAGCAACCTCGCTGTCATCATGGCAAGGACGTATACCCCCGACGAACTGGCAGCCGCCGAAGGCTTGCTTCTTCTGTGGGCGAGCCGAAGCGTCACAGCCACCCCACGCGACGTCCAGGGAGCTGCGAGCAATAATCACGGGGTGAACAGCCATGAAGATACCGAGCACAGTCAGCAGCATGACGATATGCAGACTTTGCGCAGCCACGATGTGGATATGCCGCCACCCTCTCCCCCCCAGAGTCGACCTCGTCCTCCTGTGAGCGCTGCTCATAGACTCGAGCCAATCGGTACCTCTAATAATCGAGTGATCAACCCTCCTATTCCAGTGGTCTTGTTTCATCAACAGCCTCATCTAAGCACATCTCGTACTGCCACGCAGGACAGCATTCCTGGGCTGCGAGCAAACATCCCCCCGTTCCACGAAGAGGGCTCCCCGCAGTATGCTCACGACCAGGAACAGCGTCAAATCACACGCTTGATGATTCTGCGCCATGTTATGAACAACAGACCCCCTGGCAGAGCCGAAATTGCGCGGCAGAACATCATGCAGCGCTTCCCACCGCGTGGCAGCCGCCTGGATCGCGAGCAGACATCCCGGCTCGGTAGAGTCCCAGGTGCTGCTCGAGACCGCGCGAATCGCTTGCCTCCACGCTTCTTGCCTGCGAGAAACCCCAGACCCGCTGACTCGCGCCATGTATCGTCGGGCAGCCGCAATCCGGGACACAATGGATCAATTCAACATGACGTGCAGACCAACACCGCCCCTCATGATGCCTCGGGTCGAACCGCCAATTCAACCACCGATGTTAATGGCTCAGCTGCAGTCTCTTCTCATCAAGAGCAAAGCACCGCAGACTCCCAGCCTGGTATGTCGCTGCAGAAGTATCTGATCCGGCAGCAGATGATCGCGGGCGTACAGCCAGAGGAGATCGCACCCATCCGTCCTCAGGCGATGGTGAACAACCCTTCAGCTCCTGTTGTAATGCAGATCAGAAACGACGCTGTCGCCGTGCCTAGGATCCCAGCTGCGCAGTTCAGCGGACCACTGCAGCCTCTCCGGATCGTGCCACGCGGGGGTTCTGGATCTGTTAATGGACCGGCGACCAGGGACACTGCACTACACAGTCATCCTGTGAACCAGGACCCCGAGCCTAAGTCTGAAGACGACAAGTCTGCGGCTGCCAACAATGAACCTCAACCTCAACCTCAGACCCCGCAGCGTCCAGCAAATTCTCGCTATCTCACACGCTCTGTCACACGGCGTACCCGGGACCAGAACAGCCTGGACACCTCTACGCCTGAGTCTCAAGCACCAGCATCAGCGGTGGTCAAATCCGAGAATGACACCAACCCAGCCGCTCATCCACCCCGTCTCCAGCCCAACATCTCAGCCCCAGATAGCAACAACAACAACACCAACACCAACATACTCTGGGCCCAAGAACAAACCACAGAGGAAGCGTTCCGCCGCCCCTCCACCATCGCCCTCACCATCCCGCACAACAACTTCGACCTCCTAGCCGCCCTCTCTACCCACCCCGAAC
The DNA here is from genome assembly GCF_003184825.1 of Aspergillus fijiensis CBS 313.89. Classification (NCBI taxonomy): domain Eukaryota; kingdom Fungi; phylum Ascomycota; class Eurotiomycetes; order Eurotiales; family Aspergillaceae; genus Aspergillus; species Aspergillus fijiensis. The sequence goes on from NW_024468985.1 coordinate 113,718, forward strand.
TCACCGTAATGATCACCGACCTCCTGCACCCAGAGGACATCCTAACCCTCCTCACCACCTCGCCCCCCCTCCACCAAACCCTGCACCACAACCTCCCCACAATCACAACCCACCACCTCCACCACCTCAACGCCACCACCCACCCACCAAACATATCAGACACCTTCCCCCTCATCTGCTACCCACGCCTCTACACCCAACCCCAACCCCAACCCCCGGACCCCAAAATAACCTACCTCCTAATGCTCACCTCGCGCACCACCACCATCAACCGCATCCTCACCACCCTCCAGACAGCCCACATCTTCCTCCCCGCCGGCACGGCCCTCGTCCTCCGCAAGATCTGGTTCCTGATGGACGTCCCCGACAACCACCGGCGGGAGTGGACGGTCCGCAACCGCAATCTGTGGTCGGATCTAGATCTGTTCCTGGGCGTGTTTCTCATGGTTCAGGTCGATGCGTTTCTGGCTGAGGTGAAGGGGGTGAAGCGGTGTACAGTCATGCGGCAATTGTGTCTTGCGCAGCGCTCGTTGGCAGGGTTGGCGGATTATCTTGTGGGAAAGGTATGGGGGGATGACATGGGGGCGGAGGTTGAGCGGGAGTTGCGGAGATGGATGGGGATTAGCTCTTCGTCTGATGCTGCTGCTGCTGCTGCTGATAAAGAAGAGAAAGATGAAGCTATCGGCGATGGAATCCCTGGACCCGCTACACCCACCACCACCACCACCCCAAACCCAACCGAAGAAGAACCCGGCGCCCTGCAGTACGAATACTACGGAAGGAAGAACGCCCCCACCAAAATCAAGCTGCTGCGCCCCGACGAGTGGATCATGCGCGAGATCCTGCACCGCGGCTTGGACCTGCAGAAGATGTACAAGCTGGTGTTTGCCGAGGGCAGGCGCGAGCAGTTCGAGACCCCCGGTGTCGCGGGCCAGAGGGTCACTTGGGATGAGCAGATGCGGTTGGCGACGCTCAGGAGCCAGGTCGATTGGATGGAGGTTGTGAGGTTGGATCGTTGATAAGCCGGGGATTTTATTTTTCGAAGATTGGGAGGTTTTTTCGATGATGGTGGTTTTTTTTCCATAATGGGGTTCTTTGTTTTTCTTTTTCGATAGGGGGTTTCTGGTGTGGATGGGTGGTGGAGTTGGATGGGGAAATGCATGGTGAAAAGGGTTTATGAATGGATGTTGGATGAGGAAATGCATGATGAAACGCATGGCACATCTACTGATGCGGTGATACTTCAAGAAACTGGGACTGTACATCTGTTCATACGAGATTTCAACAGGATCTGAGATGGAAGATCTGATACTTTAATATCCTTCGCTCACTGAGGAACATCCTAAAAGGTAGGCCTGCAGTATGCTATTCGACACATCACACCACAGGAAAAACTAGTATACATGAACGGAAGAGTTATTGTACATGACGAGGCAGACCTCCAGGCTTAATACAGAGTACCGCACTCCCAGTTCTCGGCCTTGTCGACATCGCCCTGGCCCTTGTACTTGGCCAGGCTGGGCCACGGGCAGATCGGGCGCTGCTTGTCGACACCATCGGCAACAACGTCGTTCTTGTACTTGGTGGGGATCAGGTAGTCGGGGGCGTTGTCGTTCTCCACCCAGTCCACCATGGCGAGGATGAGATCGTGCTTGCTGTCGTTGAAGCCGGGCACGCCGAAGATGGTGCCGGACAGGGAGCCAGCCTGGCTGTCTCCGTTCATGTAGTATGGGGCGTCTTGGTCGCTGGGGGTGCTGGTGCAGTGCTCCATGCCGGGGACGAAGAAGAAACGGTAGAAGTCATCGACGGGGATGCCCTGGGGCCGGAGAGCCTCCTGGTAATGGTTGTAGAGGTACAGGGAGGACTTGGACGCGATCGACGGGTCGGAGTAGCCGTGGTAGTGAAGGAGCTTGCCGCCCTTCTTGTAGAAAGGGGAAATGTCGAAGTCGTCGGCGGTGGCATTGCCCGGGTTCAGCTTCTCAGAGAGAGCGACGAGATCGGGGTTCCAGTCTTCCCAGGTCCAGTCTCCACCGATCTGGAGCATGTACTGGATGTAGGTGACGAAGTCGTCGTCCAGAGTAGGGGCGCCAACCTCGGTACCCAGCGTGTATCCAGGGAAGATGAAGGTGTCATTGGCTTCGACCCAGGGGTTGAACAGCTTGTTGACGGTGGTGAGCTGGGCGGGCGTCACACAGGTGTCGTTGGAGGAAGTGGCATTGCACATCACTGGGACAGGATCGAAGACACAGCCGAAGGGGTTCTGGAGGATGCTGTCCTTCAGCCCATCCTGGGGGTCACACTGCTTCAGCATCTCAGCCTGCACCGCCGTCATCTGTGCATCGGTGACGTGGTAGTCGGCCGTCTCTGGAAGATTCCAGATGGCAGTGAGCACGTTCCACAGCTGTTGGTGGTCGGTCCACCAGGCTGGTGCTCCCGCAATGACACCATCGAAGTCATCGGGGAACATCTGGACCTCCTTCATGCCCTGCTTGCCACCAGCGGAGCATCCACGGTAGTAGCTGTAGGAGATGTTGTGACCGTAGTATCCCTCCGTCACTTGCTTTCCGTTGACAACAGCGTCGTGGAGGGCACGGTAGCCCCAATTGGTCAGAGCAGCTTCATTGTGGTACCCGAAGCTGCCGTTGTTGCCTTCGTGGCCGGTATCTGTGGAGATACTGGCGAAGCCATACCAGGCGGTGTTCATAATGGAAGACCATCCCACCGATCCCGAGAATTCGCCGTTACCAACGGCCATGAACCGACCGTTCCACTCATCAGGAAGCACGATACCGACGCTGTGCTGAGTGTTGTTGGGCAGGGTGATGTTGGCCTGGGCAACACAGCTATCGACAGAGACCTCATAGGGGTTGTTCCCCGTGGGAAGAGAAGTCAACCCATAGTTGTACTTGATGGGAGGAGTGAAGTTGGCTCCTTTGACATAATGATCCGCATAGAAAACAGTAGAGTTTTCGGGCAGGAACGGGGCAATGCTCTCGACACTGCAGTTCCTTTTGGCCGCTGCCAGCGTGGCCACGGTAAGGAGAGGCGCAGCAGACTTCATTGCAATGGAGTCGAATGAAGGACGAAGGAATGTATGGAATAAAAGAATGGAATGTGTATGTGTTCATGCTGGTAGCAACGGGAGGATGGCACATTTTATACCTCAGATGAAGCCTCCTGACTTCCTAAGAAAGAATAAACCAAATAAAGTGTGATTCTAGAATAGATCCACATCACGACGACGCATGAGTCTGTGTCGATGTTGCACGGACTCGAAGAAGACCCATCCTGGTGTATCAACTTTCAACAACCTTATGCTAGTGCTTTATCCACCACATTGTCTGACGGCCTAGCCGGCCTTCTCGAAGCTGATCTGCGAAAAATCGCTGGGAAGAGGAAAGTCTCCGCAGCAGCAAAACGGGAGCCAGGAACCGTTCGATCTTATCGTACGCCAAGGAATATCATTGGAGCTGGAGGTAAGCTTAATTTACCATTTCTTCTTGTGTTTCTGATGCTCCACCTCCGCTCCTGCACGACTAGAAACGGAGAGTGGATAAGATGACGACGACTTTCCATCGTAGGGCGCTGCTACTTCTTCAACATGAAACACGGCCTTCCTTGTCAAGCATATTTTCTTAGTCACCAAGCAGCTTCGGAATAGCTTAACTCTGGTCCGATGTCCGATGGATGTTATATCTCTCCGAGGTCTCAATAATAGAGAGACGGGCTATCTCCGTTTGATCACGGCCGGAATTGTCTTCTGCATAGTGTGCCGTCAAAGCCTTGAATGAAAGAGCCACGTAACCAGCACAGAAAGGCAGTCAAAGAACGGGTTTGACATGATACAGGGAATTCGTCTTGCGAGATTATTGATGGCACTCGCCAATCTATATTTGTTGCAGGAGGTTTTAGTGTCAGTGTGTGGGTTGAGCGACTGCGAAGGAGATCATTGGTAAACTAGGAGTAGCATCTGGCTATGATCGATTTGGTGCATCATTGCCAATCAAGTGACCTTGTACCTGAGCAAATAAGCACACTATGTCTGCACTTTCAACAACCACATAGAATTGTAGCGAAGTCGATCCATGATATCTCGTAGAAGCACTGTAGGTAGTAGGTAGTGAACTAGTTAGTGGGCATCCAGACAAACCCGTCAAACACGGACTTCACTAAATCCGGCTGCCGAGCCCCGTGCACGTGATCGGTGAGCGGGTTGAACTTCTCCCCCCGTGGTTTCCGGCTTACGACAACCCTTGACCTGTTATCAAGTCAACAAGACACACCAGTCTGCCCGCAGTCTGCCCGCAGTCTGCCCCCCCCAACAGACCAGCCTCTTGTCATCTATTCAGCGACGAAGGTGCCGAGATAGTGTTCTTAGATGTTGATTCTGTCTTTTGAGGTTCTCCTAGTGCTCTCTGGGATCTCTCGAGTCGATCTCCGCCATGTTCATTCGCTCCTTGACAGTGAACCCTGCCTGAGCTGGAAACCCAATGTTCTTCCGCATCCCGACCGCCCACTTGCTCATCAAGGCCGACAGCATTTCGACCCCCTGCCGACTCAAAATTCCCTGATGATCTCTACGACCAGCTTAGTATAGCGAACATTCACTTAAACTTGTGTGCGCTATAGACTTCCTGCGCGTTGCCAGCCAACAGTGTGACAGACTGGCAAGTGTTGATCCCTCAAGCTGAGGGACTGGGTTGTTCCGATGTCACCCCATCCTAGCATGGGTGTCTGGGTACGTATTGCCTTGATTTCAGATAGGCCCAGCCATCCCAAGGCTGGACGAGTATTTGCCTATCGTCCGATTCCTGGATTCTACGTGTGATTTCGGTAGATCTCAGTCGTTTGTTTCCCGCCTCGAGCTGATGCTCGCTTCATGCGAAGCTCAGTCTCACATATGGCACATTGGTGAATCTTCGAGTAAATATCGGGGAGTTTGTCCTTTGATCTATCATAACCGTGCTTTTTTGCTCGAAGATGGCTCGGGCCCTTCCAAGCTGGGATCGCGCTATGTCTATTCGCCGCTGAACGGTTGTATACACCGGCAGCTTCCTCGGGACAGTCAACCGAGCAAGTATAACAGCGGATGATTGAGACGGCCAACAATCTTCGTTATCCCGAACCGTGTGGTGCTTTTACCGGCTCGCTCCCCTCAATATTTATCGAATGCTGCCTTGCTAAGTCGACCTGGTTGATCTAGCGACTGAGTATTGCAGAAAATCGACCTTGTGCAATGCTGCAATGGCTCACTTCGGTCGGATTGATTCCTCTGTTGATCCACATCATTTGCGCTTGGGTATATATGGTTCTTGTAGATAGGTTCCTCTTTTTTGACACCGAGGGAATGTGCTTCGCACAACAGGTGGCGCGTGGACAAGCTATTTGGTGAAGAGGCGGGGAAGGACATAAAGGATTGGCAGCAGAACGACCGACAATGAGCCGCAGCTCTGAATCAGCGACCCAAGACCAGCTCTGTCTGCATCACGACAAGTGCAAAAGAAAAAAAAAGTCTTGGTTGCATAATCGCATCAAGCACAGCACCCAGGCAAAATAGCCATGGAAGAAGTCGGGGGCTCTGCCAGGCTGACTTGAAGCGCTTCCCATTCGGCGGCAATCCGACTTAGGGGCATTTCGACATCGCAAGTCGGTCCCAGCCCCGGTGCGAGGAACTGGAGATCAAGTTTCGATTGCTCGGGGGCAACCCTCTGCTTGCCCGCTCATCATGTGGTGGGTGAAGTGCCCATCATCTCGTGAGAGCAACTCACTATCGTAGTAAGAGCCACGCAGCAATACTGGGACTGGCGGGACATGGGATTCTGGCTCGCCCAAGAAAGTCGCCCGCTTTGACTCGGTCGACTGACTGACTCTTCACTATTAAAGAAGAGAAGTCCAGTCATTTGCCAGTCACTTCCCGCCGATAAGTAGAACTCCATCCAGCACCACACTTCCATCAACGGGTGGTGTTCTTCGTACTGGTAGCCCGCCTTAAAGAGGAATTCCACACCACATCCCCCTCTTATCCTTTCGCTGTGAATTCACTCTATTCAAGCGGATAGCATACAAAACAGGAACGGAAAGGTACGTCTATCCCTTCCATTCCCTTCCCTTTCCTGTCCTTGAGTTAACGAGACCCTTTCTATTGCCTTCTTCACTATGGAAAGTATTGTCTCCACGGCTATTAACTTTTCTTCTCTTTTTCTTGACAGTCCGCCTTTGCTTTTCGTCTGATCCTCAACAATCTACCACCGCCATCGAGTCTATCGATCTCACCCGGAAAAACCAGTCTTCCGCACCACCCAATCCCCAGCACTGAAGGAATCCTCTCTGAGAAACGCGGCCGGCACACGCCCACCCACACCCACACCCACCCCCCCCCCCCCCAACCCAATCCCAAACCTGAATCGCCTAGACAAGATACAGTACACTAACTAGGCTCCACCGGACTTTCTCTCGCGCTGACATCTACATGCGAACCGTCTCTTTCTCTAGCGGGTCGGTCGTCTTGATCCCTGCCGCCTCTCTCCCTTCTCTTCTGCTTGGAACTAGATGCAGCTGAAGCAGCTTACATGGCTGGGTCCTGCAGGAGTCCGGTGTTGAGAGACGAGTGGAAAGCCTCCAACGACACTGGAGATCACAGAGATCGGGAACGGAATCATCGACCTCGAGGTTCCTATCGTGATCGGGGCAGGGATAAATTTCGCGATCGGGAGCCTCGCCGCCGCCCTAAGGAGGGCAGACCTGATTATTCGCTACGGTCGCCGCCTCCGCGTTCCCATCTTTCTTACGACGATTCACGTCCGCACCGCGAGTTTTCACCTCCTATCTCTCGTCGTGGCTCATCCGGTCTTCCGCCCCCTGACACCTACCCTGGCCAGAAGTCAGCTCGTCACCGATCACCCAATCCCGCGACTCGTCCTGATTCGCAAGCGCACCGGTCGGTAGACACGGATAGACCTGCCGGCAAAGGCCTTCGACGAAACGACTCTCCATCTGCACCACCACCTTCGAAACGTAAGAGAACACGGAGCCCGTCCCCCGGTGGGTTTCATTCACACTCCAACCGGCCAGGACATCGTCGACCTTCTTTCAACCCCAACGACGAGCTGGACCGTGGATATCCACCGAACAGGCGAGGCCGTTTTTCAGGACGCAGTAGAGGTGGCCGGAGGCCTTCTCCCGGGTCACGACGAGGAAGGGAACGCCGCAAGGCCGGAGGAGGCCGCCCTGTGTCCCCACACTCGAGACGCTCGAGGTCGCCAGTCCGCGGAGGAAAGCCATACTCTCATCCTTCTCGACGCCCACACAGCCCGTCCTTCGAAGACGAGCCCCAGGGCGAACGCCGCTACCGCTCACTATCCCGTCATTCTGCTCAATCTGTGGCTTCGAGATACTCCGGAGACTCACATCGGAACTCAATAGGTGAGCCCATGATGGATTCGACGAGATTGACTCGACCTTCGGGAGGCGATTCACACAAGTCTTCCTCTCCTCGCCGAGAGCCGTCAGTTTTTGCTATTAATCCCGCCGGGGAAATATCCAAGGGAGAAGCCACGCGTAATATAACTCGAGGAAGACGTGTGTCTGATGCTTCTAATGACCAGCATTCGAGAAATTTTCGGCCATCAGGAGATAGTTCCCATGTCTCAAGATCATCACATCATACGGCATCTCCCAAATCCCACGCCGAGTCCACATCCCCTTACTCGAAGGACCGGAGTGACTGGCCCGGACAAGAATCATCGTACCAGAATTCCCACGTGTAAGTCGGCTTTTGAGATTTTCTTCTCTACAAGGCAAATCTAACCACGGTGTTTAACCAGCCGCTCTTCACCACAACGGCAAGATAAATACGCCACGGGGGACTCGCCGAATCAGTATCAGCAACCACACCATTCTTCACATAATCGTGGTTCATCACCATCCCCAGGTCCAACTTACCGCGATGAGAACTCGGGATATCGGGGGAACCATCATGGCAACATAGGTGGGCCTTCTCCTCGGCAAAGAGGTAATTTCAACAAATCTCACTGGAATACACCGAGTTCGCGAGGTCAAGCGGACCCGTCAAACCCTAATGAACTGTATGGGCCGTCACACAGTCCCTCACCTCCACCAGCGGGTGATCGGGCAAGATCAGGTGCCAAAGACGATAGTGATCAATATGGACGTTCACGACAGGATTCACGAGCAAATATCGACAGGTCTAGAGCCGATCCCGACAATGGTGATTCTCAAAGAAATCCGCCCCCGGGTATGCAACCATCTGCTGCTTCTGCTACTCCAAACAAGGGAGGCAAAATAAGTTTCGCCTTCAAGGCCAAGACTGCTCCTGCCCCAGCTCCCAAGCCGGTTCCCGACCTAGCTCAGAGGATGCTAGCTCGAGAGCCACCTCAGCGTGCCGCCGAGCCACCTTCACGCAACAGGATGCCGGTCGGCCCACCGCCAAAGTTCAAATCCGAGCCTCGCTTTGATCGCCGCGACCGCGACCGCGACCGTGAGCGTGACCGCGAACGCGAACGTGACCGGCGTGAGCGAGAGCGTGACCGTGCACGAAATGACAGAAGAGACTTCCGAGACTCCCGCAATTATCGCGACACGCGAGAACCTCGTGGGCCCCGAGAGCCCCGAAGTATGCGTGAGGGTAGACGGGACGACCGCCGATTCGATTCTCCTCGCACCGAAAGACCTCGAGGAGATCGGAAACAGGATTTCCGCCCTGATCGCCGTCCCGAGCGCTCTCCGGAGCCGAGAAAGCAAATCAAGATTATGACCCGCATAAAACCACGCCCCGTTCTTTCTGAGGAATTCGCAAATTCGGATTCTGTATACTACCGAAAACCAGGTAATGAATCGGTCATTGGTGCAGGCACTTACGGCAAGGTTTTCAAGGCGATTCATGTGTACACCCAGCGTAAAGTTGCGCTCAAAAAGATCAGAATGGAGGGTGAGAAGGATGGCTTCCCTGTGACCGCCGTTCGAGAAATCAAGCTGCTTCAACATCTTCGCAATAACAACGTTGTCAGCTTATTAGAAGTCATGGTGGAGAGGAATGAGTGTTTCATGGTGTTTGAATACCTCTCGCACGACCTGACTGGTTTGATCAACCACCCGACCTTCACTCTAACAGAAGCGCACAAGAAGGACCTCGCCAAGCAGATGTTTGAAGGCTTAGATTATCTCCACCACCGAGGCGTCATGCACCGTGATATCAAGGCTGCTAACATCCTGATCAGCAACCGAGGGCAGCTGAAGTATGCCGATTTTGGCTTAGCACGATTCTTCTCCAAAAGTCGCCAGCTAGATTATACGAACCGTGTCATCACCATCTGGTACCGACCACCGGAGCTACTACTTGGTGAGACTCGGTACGGCCCCGCTGTTGATGTCTGGAGTGCGGCTTGCGTATATGTTGAAATGTTCACGAAGAAGGCTGTTTTCCCGGGTGAGGGAGGGGAGATAAGTCAACTCGACAAGCTCTACAATTGCCTTGGCACCCCGAACCGCGCCGAATGGCCAGATTTGATTGAGATGCCTTGGTTCGAGCTAATGCGCCCGACGGAGCGGAAGAAGAGGATCTTTGAGGAGGTCTACGGCGAAATCCTCTCGCCAGCAGCTCTCGATCTTATATCTCATGTCTTCCAGTATGACCCTGCGAAACGACCCACCACTGGGCAGATATTGGCGCACCCATACTTCACCACGGAGGAGCCACGGCCTCAGCAAGCTATCGAGTAAGTCTTCGTGCCTTGGCTTGATTTAATATTGAAACCTAACTGATGGTTTTTAGGCTCGAGAACATTGAGGGTGATTGGCACGAGTTTGAGTCGAAGGCCCTCCGCAGAGAGAAGGACAAAGAACGCCGGGCAGAGTACCAGAGGGATAAAGAGAAGCGCAAGGTGGCTCCTCTGGCACCCCAAAGTGACAGGGACGCCAAGCGCATCAAGGCTGGCTCCGAACATCAGTCAGACTCCGCACAGCCTGCCGAGTAATAGGTTGCTGCATCTATTTTTAACGATTTGCTGGGTTGGGGTAGCTACGAAGTACTTTGACCCTTTGCTGATGACATGATTTCGATATTCTTGTACTTATGAATGTCCTTCAAGCTTCCAGGCCTACTGACGATTCAGAGGTTGGGCCAGTTGACTCGTCCAGTAATTCCAAGGTAGCATTATAATCCCTTTTATCATATTTTGTGCGACACAATTGGAACACCATGCATGCATTTGTTATCCATGTTTCAGATGACTCGAGGGGGTGTTATAGTTTTGTGTTTCGTCCAGTCATCACCGGTTGGTGCTCGATTCTCCTTGCGAATGGCATTGTTTACCTGATTTAAAGAAGACATTCAAACAAAAATCTTAGATTCGAAGGCAGAGTATTTGTCGATCTGAGACATAGATCAAGAGGTGTAGAATTATGTAGAGTGTTGTAGGGTGCTAAGCATCAAACAACTGCTAAGCATCAAACAGTCGGCTACCGCCCTATGATCGGGCCTTGTCAGTGACCAAGCGACCGCATGACGTTGCAAGCATCAACCAATGCTCAGGACGTAAGATTATTACGACAATCAGAAATGCCTTTTCACCTCACACTCTACCAGCGCATAGCCAAGTCAGGCCAATCCACGCGGTTGAGCACCTCGGATTACCAGAGTATGTGATATAAGAGCTTCATCATGGTAGAGACCCCTAAGGTCCGAGAGCAGAAGGAAAAGTGACGGACGCACCAAATCCGTGAAAAGACGATTACGATGCCCTTGCATTATAGAGCAGAGTTCACTACGAGTACTGCCTGCCGAATCCACCACAATTCCAGTCTGGATGCAAAAAAAAGGGAATGTCCCGTCAATCAGGTCATCACCGCATCATGGAGCCCTGAGAAGAGCCCTCGTGATGATGGTTTTAGATGCGGGGTCTTGATGCTCGTTCTCGACACACTCATCGGAGTCGCCAGTGCAGTAGATAATTCGACAGAATCAAACAATAGTGCAACCAGCGATGATTTGAGTTGGTGGTCTTGGGTTTGTTATGGAAAAGAAAAAAAAAGAAAGGGAGAGGAAAGGAACGGGAAGAAGTCGAGGATTTTATATGGACGGAGAGAACGGGACGGAGCTGGAAAAACCACGGAGGCGGAAAAGCAGCGGGGCAGAGAGTTGATTGGTTAGGAGAGGCAGGAAGAAGCTTGACGGCAGAAAACTGACTTGGGTTCCAGTCGTTGTTCTCTGCCGTTCTGGTTCTTCACTGCTCACTCCGATCTCTGCCTTTGCTCTCTCTCTCTCTTCCCTTCCACTCTCTTTCTCTTCCTCTCCAGCAGGTTTAATTCCCAATTCCGCATTTCTTCCACTCCACTTCCACTTGCAACTTCCACCACCACTACCACCACCACCACCACTACTTCCACTTCCACTTCCACTTCTCCGATCTTCCCACACTATTCCTCCCACCCCTCCCTCGCCTCCCATCTTCCTACTCCCCAAACAACAAACTAAATCCTACAGATCACATCCCTCACACACACACCCCCCCCCCCCCCAATTTTCCCATTCGTCACGTTCACGATCACGATCACGATTATTCTTCCTTGACTTCTCTTCTCCTCTCTCTTTTGGACCGAAAGTTCTTCCCCTCTTGCCCGCTCCGTTCGCCCCAGTTTGAACCTAATTGAACCTAATTTCTAAACCCTGCCTACACCTTTCTCCGTCTATACTGGCCTCATTGTTCGATCCTCCTCTTCGTGTTCTCGGGTTCCTATTCTTCTGTACTATTTCGTCGCCCCGCCCGATCCTGTCTGCCTCCGCCGGTGACCGCTCGTTTTTTTCTGAGCTGTCTCAGTAGCTAGTACATCCATGGATAACGCAAACCTCTGGACCCGCAGATCTAAGTATGTTACGAGTTCGCGCTTGGTGATTTACCTTGGCCGCTTGGCGAGGTCGAGATAAAATTGAATAGAACTAACAATATGTTCTCATACAGCGCTTCCAAGTTGTCTCTGTCGATGACAGGGTCGGACGGCGCTAGAGTTGAACTTCCCCGCGCCTCGAAACGGTTTGGCCCAGATAGCTCCCACGGTGGTCGATCCAACCCTTTCAACGCCCTGTCGCCTCTATCGGGCGGCGTCTCTTCTCCTTCGACAAACGCCTCCTCCGCATTCGGCCTGGGCTCCGGTGCCTTCGCGTCTTTCGGAGCCCCCAAGACTCCCGGAGCTTCCGACGTCAAGACTCCTGGGTTCGAGAAACGGGAGAACCCTGTCGACCAGGAACTTACGGCGGAAAGCGCCAAAGCCAAGGCCGCGTTCGCGATCAAAGAACATCCGCTCAAGTCCACATGGGTGATTTGGTACCGCCCGCCGACCCCTAAGTATTCCGATTACGAAAAGTCCACCGTCCCCCTCGCCGCGATATCCTCGGTGGAGAGTTTCTGGTCGGTCTACTCGCACCTCAAGAGACCATCTCTCCTTCCTACCGTCTCCGATTACCACATCTTTAAGAAGGGCATCCGTCCTGTCTGGGAGGACGATGCCAACAAGAAGGGTGGCAAGTGGGTGGTGCGGTTGAAGAAAGGCGTGGCGGACCGGTACTGGGAGGACCTGCTCCTGGCTATGGTTGGGGATCAGTTTGCGGAAGCGGGCGACGAGGTTTGCGGAGCTGTCTTGAGTGTGCGCAGTGGGGAGGATGTGCTGAATGTCTGGACTCGGATCGATGGGGGACGGAACATTAAGATTCGGTATGTTCGTTTCGAAATTCCCAAGGTTCTTGGACTAACCCGATCGACTGCAGCGAAACCATCAAGCGTCTACTCAACTTCCCCACCGACACCAACATCGTCTGGAAGAGCCACGACGACAGCATCGCTCAACGCTCGGCGATCGATCAGGCTCGCCAGGATAAGGCCGCTGGTAGCACCGGGCACCACCATCACCACCATCACCACAATAACAACCAACAACAACACCACCATCAGCAGCAGCAGCAGCAGCAACTGGGGGGAGATCGACGACGAGCCCCGACGACGGCTAGCGAGGAGTCCGACCACAAGGGCAAGGCCGCTTTGCCTTGATCGCCATGCTTTATTCTTCTCTCTCTTTTCTCTTTTCTCTCTTTTCAGCCAGCCTGGGTCATATGGGTCCTGTATAGTAAAAAAAGGAAATCTTTTTTTTCTTTCCACGCAAAACTCATTGGGACGAATTGGGATCGGGGGCATTTGGGGCGAACATTGCGTCTGATCTGATTTTCTATCTTACGTTTTTATTGTCCGGAGGGTGTTCGTGTCGCATTGTTTCTCTTCTATTCTCACTAGTTTCGAATGTCACGCGAGATGCTATGCTACGCTATGCCATCTGATGTTATGATCTGGGATGGGGTTTGTGGACTGTGGGATATGGTTGTCAAATGTGATGGGATGAAGACATGCGTTAGTAACTACTGGAATTACTGATGATTTGAGTCTTCCGTACGAATAGATTCGAGTATTTACACACTTGCGCCCTGCATGCTATGACGCAGACTATTTCCAGGATCACTGTGCTATATCCTGCTTGCTCCTCTGCAGCGAAGGTTAAAGTCTTTGTCAAGAGAATTCCCTTAGTGCTCCTCTTGAGCCGAAGCCATAGCGAATCAAGAAGATACAGACCGGTCTATTCAATACGCACTTTATCATGTATTCTATGCTACAACTACCGTATTTCTCGGTAGTGCATCCGCAACAACTGGGTTGGTTTCAAGCCCGGTCAAGATCTGCGATAAGATAGATCTCCCCTTCCCCCCCAAACACTTCGGATGCATGCATCCAAGCGGTTTAGGGTTAGTGGCAGACGGGGGACCGACTTACCGAGTAAGTACAAGTACGTAGATGTGAGCTGTCATAGATTGAGGGTCTGGTGGGTTTGTTGGTTCAGTATACTATTCTTGGGGAATGTTTGAATGGGTTGTTATTCTAGCCTTCAAGGCCAAAACATGAAACTTAGGGCTGAGATGCATTCTTTGTATAGTTACAGAAAATAGTACCTTGGAGCTCGGTTTAGCGTAGAGAATGACTTATGCGTTCAACTAAGTTAAGGTTGGTTACTGGTTAGTCTGGTCTAGTGCACACAGGATGACCGGAATAATAGTGCCATGCTGCCAGTGGCTCCGTGCCCCGTGGTGCAGTAATGCATCCTTCCGGCGGGAGTTGATTAGGGGAGATAAAGGGAGGGAAGCAGGCTAATTAAGGAACAAAAAACAGAGGAAAACGGCAGAAGAAAGGGAAAAAAAGACAAGGAAAAAAAAAAAAAAAAAAGGAAAAAGAAAAAAACGGTGCCTCAGTTCGCAGTTCCACAAAGCGGTGGGCAGAAACTCCCTCCCTTCCCCTCCCCACCGCCTTTCCTCTCTCCCCCATTATGATGCGTTTCTTGTCACTGTCAATTCAAACTCCCCTCTTCGTCCTGCGGCTCTGCAGTTTTTTTAAAAACAGAGTTATGAAAGCTCTTTGTAACCGTTCGGTCTCGCAATGACCATTGCTGGGAAGTTGTCCCGCTCCTTGAGACTTCCATTCTATTTTAATCCCCCCGCGCCGCCTTGCACACCTTCCAGCCGGAACTCATTTACGGTGTGCTGCGCTGTGCTTTCTTGTCTGCCTCCTCCACACTGCCCTCCGCTATCCGATGCGACTTTCCGCTCCAATTGACGGACTAAGACGTCCGTTGCATCATTGTGATTTTCTCTACGGGATTTGAGTCTTGAGAAGGCTTCCTACCGTACGTTTTGATTTTATAGCAACCAAAGACCCAATTTTTTTTTCTTTTATCTGGGGAGGAGGATGGTTCGTTCGTAAGTACAAGCAGTCGCACATGTTCTCGGTATGTCCGCACATGCTGAACAACGGGCTAATGCTGCAAGATACAACCAGACCCGACGACAAGCCCATTCGCCCCCACTACCACAATCAAGCAACTTTAGAAGACGAGATAAGACTCTTCCCCAGCAACTTACGGTACGCGCGGGCTCAAGGCTCAATGAGTGGATTTGGTACAGCGCTGATACATGCTTGCGATCTAGATCAGATGACCCCAATGGAGTACCCATAATCCCCGGACAAACCATGCCGAAGAGAAAAAAGATAGGGGTGAGTTTGTTTCTCCTTGACGTTCTGGATCGCATGGTTGAGATCACCCTGCTGACCTTTTTGTCTCCTTGGACGTGAAGGACTCCCCTTTCAAGATCGTGGATCGCATATCGGGCAAGGCCCGACAAAGTGGACCAGTCCGTGCCAGCAAGAAGGAGATCCGTCCCCACGAGACTCACCCGTATGAAAGGCCGACCAAACGTCCCCGTCATCGCGCCGCCCCGGAGCCGTCACGGTCTGGAAGCATTCTCGGCCTCGTCGACAAGGAGACCGATGCGCACCCCGCGCTGGATACCTCTCCCCCTACCACACACCCGTCACGTATGTCTCCCACCTCGAGCCACCGATCAGCCAAGTTGAGGAAGACGCGGAATAACTTATTTGCCCTGGAAGAGTTTCGCGGTGTCGAGAAGAACGTCAAACCCCCGCAGCAGCAGCAGCAGCAGCAGCACAGGAAGGGCAATGCTAAGCACGGCAAGAAACATCCCGCCCCGACTTCTCGGCCCGACGATGCCCGCGAGGAACGCTTCACGGAGGATGCCGCGGCTGAGAGGCGTCGTCGAGCTTCCTCGGATGATGGTGGCTTTTCCAGGATCGACGGCTCGAAGCGTGCGCCCAAGCATGAGGTCCTCCGGGGTGTGGAGATTTCGCCCTCCAAGAATCGCAATCCTGGTAAAGGTGCACTGGCTCGTTCACCTCGTCAAAACGGCCTGGCTTCGCCTACGAGGACTAGAGACCCATCCGAGTCACAGGACAGTCCGGACGAGTTGCAAGTCACGGCCGAGGTGCGCCGGAGTAAGAAAGTTGCGGGAAAGGGCGAGATTGATAATCAAGTAGCCCTGGGGAAAGAGCACCGGCAATCGTCACCGGCTGATATCCAACATACGGTCTTTACTCCCTCCAAAACTAAGCGCGGATTGAAGGGGAAGCAGCAGAAGTACACTACTAATAAAGCAGCCTCCACTACAAAGTCGTTTGGGATCATCTATGCCCGCTTTGGGCCTATTGAGCAGCATGCTGATCAAAGAAATGGTGTCGAGCTTCTCATGGACCTTGAGCGAGGGGTTATCTTGTTGCATAATCAAAACGACCCGGCAGAATGCTTTGAGCTCCCTCTGAGTAAAGTCACCAAGGCCACCGGGGGACTTCCTCCGAGTGGCAAGATCAGACTCCTCTTGTCTAAGATGGAAGGGCTCGATCAGAAGTTAGACCTAGAGCTTTCTTCGGCCGAAGAAAAAGAACGATTCTCCGATGGTCTCCGGGGTTGGAATATCGAGCCGTTGCTGCAGGACGAGTATGTATATTGTCACCCTCTCGGATGGGCTCACGCCAAACGCTAACTGCATCAAGGGCCTGGTTGGAGAAAGCCTTTCACACTCACGATAGAGAACTAAAACAACATCCTTATGGACTTAAGAGACCGTTGCCTGCAGGTCCGCAGAGAGGTACTGAGAATTCCGCGTTGCCGGTCAAAAGAATGCGCCTCTCAGACTCTCTGCAAGACGAAAGAGGAAACCCCACAGTCACCGCCCCTCGGGAACTTCCCGGCCCCTCCAATTCTGCAGCCAAGTCCTCCCCGTCTTCACCGGACGTCAGTCCTCGTGCATCCAAACTATCCTCCGCTTGGAGTGTGCAGATCCCCGTAAAGGTTCATACTTCGCCGACACTTCCAGCGTCCAATCGTCAGACTAGAGCCATGTTACGTCGCCTTCCGTCGACCACCATCGTGAGGTGAGCCTTACTCCGTCCCTGTTGTTCTGGCAACTGGTCCACTGACTACCTGAAGTGATGACGACGATGAAGCGGACCAGTCAACCCAGTCACAGTCCGATGGACCTGTGAAAAAGTGGCATAAGTATGTAATCATCTGCTGTCACCATGAGGTAATTCTGACTTTTCATTAGACCCCTTGTTTACCCCCGATTCGGGAAGAAAAAGGCCGAGGTCAACATGCAAGACCGTGACCGACTTCGCAAAAATGACGAGTTCCTGAACGACAATCTCATTGAGTTCTACATCCGCTTTTTGCAGGAACACCTCAGTCGAACGAACGAAGATGTGGCCAAGAGAGTATATTTCTTCAATTCGTTTTTCTATGACACTCTCATGAATGTGCCACGGGGGAAGAAAGGCATCAACTACGACGGCGTGCAGAAATGGACCAGGAACGTTGACATCTTCAACCACGATTTCGTCGTCGTGCCCATCAACGAACATGCCCATTGGTATGTTGCCATCATATGCAATTTACCGAATCTGCAGGACCTTGCCGAGCCGCAAGTCTACGATGAGCCACTGTCCAGCCAGGTGCAGTCATCGTCTCAGTTGGACAGTCAGGTCCAAGAGATACCGGAAACTCCTCCGCCCGAGGTTCCTCGCACTGCACAAGGGGCGTCGATAGCTCCCGATGCCGAGCCTGCGAAGGAAGAACAGACTCGCCATTCGCTGGCTTCGATGACCTTGGCCGATGAACCCCCCAAGAACGCTTCCAAGGAGGGGACGCCGGTGGAGGAGTGGCCCGATCGCGAGGAGGTTTCGTCTATTCCTGTGCAGGCCTTCCCCAAAACTCAGGCGGAGCAGCCGTCGTCGCAGACAGCTTGTTCGCAAGAGGCCGTCAAGGCCTCGGATGCTGCCAAGGCATCGCGAAAACAGGCGACGAAGCGGACGAGCAAAGCCGACGTCAACCAACCCACCATCATCACCTTCGACTCGTTAGGCGTGACTCGCAGTCCTACCTCCCGAATCCTGCGCGATTACCTGTACGAGGAGGCGAAATCCAAGAAAGGCGTCGAGATCAACACGAAGCTCATTCGAGGCATCACGGCTCAGAAGATTCCGCTGCAGCCCAACTACTCCGACTGCGGGTTGTATCTACTGGCGTACTTGGAGAAATTCGTGCAGGACCCGGACACGTTCATCCGGAAGATACTCCAGAAGGAGGACGGCGACTGGCCACCGCTCAAGTCGGGACATCTCCGCAAAAGACTGCGCAAGTTTCTCGACGCGCTGTATGATGAACAGGAGCAGATGAGCAAACAGGAAAGTAGTGCCAAGGAGACCATGGCGGATCGCAAGCCGATCTGTTATTTGTTAGGGTCTCCTTGGGCATCGCCGGAAGCGCAGCGTGGGGTGGAGACGGAGTCGCCGATGAAAGCGACCGGGAACCAGACTATGCAGTCCCCGTCTCGGGCGCCTGAGCAACGACCAGATCCAGAGTCACCGACGAAAGCTGCGGTCTCGAAGGATGATGTTCAAGTTAGCGAACAGAAGGATGAGGCGGCGGGCGTGAATGATCACGAAGAACGGGAGGCGGCAGACGAAGTTCGTCTAGTGACATCTAGGAAGGACGAGACGGGACCGTCTGGTCCGCACCCGACTCGTCAGGAAGTTATCGAAGTTCCGGACAGTCAGGAGCCGGCTGCATCCTTGAAGGCGAAGTCGGAGACCACGCGACCAGTAACCCCGGTTCCATCGCCGTCCAAGGTGAGGTCGGAGGTCAGCAAGAGGTATACACCGCTGCATCTGTCTGCCGCGGCCACGGAGTCGGATAGTAAGATGGGTAACAAAGACGGTGGGGCTGTGCCAGATACGGTTGTTGAGACCCAGGTTCCCGGGACACCTTCGAAGTCGTTGCTTGTCAAAGACAGTCCGTCTAAGAAATGATGACTGCGTGTTGCGGATGGCGTCGGAACTTAGGCCTGCTTGTCAGAGACAGTCCGTCTAAGAAATGCTCAGTGCATGTTACTGATTAGCATATATCTGGAATTTCCCTTTTGTTGTTTTGATATTGCATTTCGATCTCTCTGGCGTTCGGGACATTGTGGGATACATTTAGCAGTAGCATAGATACCAGATACCAAGCTTGCTTGCATTTGCGTGCGATGTGGGGGTGGGGGTTTGTTTCAATGTACATGACTTATGATTATGGTTCGAACAGAAGACACAGATAGATCGACTTCTCTACAAGGTCTACTCGTAAAATCTGGAGTGTCACCAATCCCGCTCATCCGCCTCGACCCACCAAGCCATCTTATCCCTCTTGAAGGCCTCGAAATCCCACTCGGCATCCTCCAACCGCTCCCTCCCGGCCGTCCAGACATACGTCAGCGCCTCGACTTCTGCTTCTGCTTCTGCTTCTGCTTCTGCCCCGTCAGGTGCAGTAGCAGTGCCCTCCAACCCCTCCAACCCCACCCGTACATCCTCCTCCTCATCCCCAACCCCATTAGCCCCGTGCCCCTCCCCCTTCCCCTTAACCCCAACCTTAACCTTGACCTTGACCTTGGTATATTCATTCCCCTCAAACAAATCCAACCGATAAACATCCCCCTCCGTCAACCCGGTCACCAACGTCCCCAGCACCGAGGCGGAGCTTGCATCTGCGTCAGTTCCAGCTTTACCCGCGTCCCTGGGAAGTGCTGCTGCTGCCACGCCTTCCTCCCCCTCCCCTACCCCTATGCCCCCGCCTGACGACCCTCCCCCAGAGCCAGAGCCAGAGCCCACAGCCACGGCTACAATCCCCGGATAGTCGGCGTGCCGCACCCGGTGCCGCCGGTAGTTGGGGAGGACCGCGGGCCGGATGGTGAGGTACGCTCGTTGCCAGGGTTCCGGTGTGGCGCGGCCGTGGATTACTCGGTGCAGGATTTGGGGGGACATTAGGGTTCCTTGTGCTTGATTAGTCTTGTCATGGTATGGGGATTATGGGGGTTAGTTGGGGTGCTGGGGTAGGGGGTGGGGGGTGGACGTACCGTAGAAGAAGAGGGTGTGGTCGCCCATTTTGGGTTGTACTAGGTAGGTACTGTTGGTAATGGTGGTGGTGGAGGGCTGCTTGTTTATGTTGTGTGGTGTATACAGCTGATAAGGAGTATTAAGTGTTTGTTTTGAGTTCGGTGGGAGGTGACTATTCGGATTTGGATTGATTATGATCTGAGGGAGAGTGTGTAAGCACAATACTTGAAGGTATTCTACCCTGTGTAGATGTCAATGGACGTGCAGATGGAACGGAAGGAGGGGTGAGTTACTAGCTGAGATAGTGCTCTCCAGATACCCGGCCAGTCTCCTCATACAAAACAACCTTATCGATAAGCCACGAGTCTAACCGTAATCTGCCCAGTAACCTCCTCACTAAACCCCATTCAGCCGCGATCCCCTGCTCACCAGCCACAATCTCCGAGCTCCGCTCCCGTGGAGAAAAGGCCCAGGTGGCTTTATTGTCGTTGTCATCGACAACAACACTATCGCCTCTCGGCAACCAGCAATCCCACTCGGATTGTTGTCTTCCTCCCTTATAGGGAACTGTCCTCTTTTTACATCATTAATGCTCGCCGGAGAACAATGCACTCGACCCTCAACCGCGCCCAAGCCGTCTTCGGCTTCTTCACCACCGTCGCGCTCTTCGTCGCCGGGCTGGCCGCGCTCTCCGTGCTGCTGTTTCCGACGGACGGGGTCACGTCGCAGGTCAAGCTGCGGGATGTCAAGGTGTATGTCTGACCCTATCCAAACTGGGGATATACCTAGCTAGCTAGCTAGCTAGCTAGCACACCTCCATTCCATTTACCTCCGCGGACAGCTTCACCCTGAACAAGCAACAGCGAAGCTAACCAACTTGCCCACAGAACCAAAGGCCGTCCGCATTACTACTCCACCCGGAAGGAAGAGTACGCGCAGCTGCGCTTTGATCTGGATGCTGGTGCGTTGCTTACCTTACCTTACCTTACCCCTGCCCTTCGATCTCGAGTTTCAGTTCCGGTGGACTAAACCCCGAGAAAAAGATCTAACCCCGCTCTTCAACTGGAACACCAAACAACTCTTCGTCTACGTCTACGCCTCCTACCCCTCCGACCCGACCAACACATCCTCCTCCGCTGTCTCTCACGCCGTCGTCTGGGACACCATCATCTCCGCCCCGCAATCGGCCTACTCGTTCGACGCGCTGAAGGAGCGGTTCTTTGCTCCCAGTCCCAAGAGCAAGACCAAGAGTAAAAGCAAGGCGGGGAGCAGGAAACCTCCCGCCACGAAGGCGAAGGCCCACGCCGAACCAGGCATCCTGAGGCTGCGCGACCAGAAGGCCAAGTACCAGATCGGGGATGTGTCGGGCAGGATGGCGGAGCGCCAGAATGTCACCTTGGCCGTGGGGTGGAATGTGCAGCCTTGGGTCGGGGCGCTGTGGTGGAGTCCGGGGTCCGGGAGCGTGCCGCGCACCCAGGGCGGGGTGGGGGTTAGTGATGCGTTTGGGTTGCCTGCTTTGAGGAGGGCTGGTGGTGCTGCTGCTGCTGCGCAGCAGGGGCAGGGGAAGAAGACTGCTGTTTAGGGTTGGGTTTGTTTTGAAGGGTTCTCGGATTCAATAAAAGGATTCATTAGGTTATATCGCATCCTGGCTTCGTCGGTAACAGTAAGAGTAACAGTAACAGTAACAGTGCAAGTATAAGGATAAGGATAGCGCTAATCATATCATGGATCATATCCTCCCCACCCAATTTCCTCAACTCGTCGCTAGCGATTCGCCCAAGAACAAAAAAAAAAAAACACAAAAAACAAAAAACAAAACTTCAGGCATAATGCCTACCACCATCCACCAGACCAGACTACCCTAGTCCAACTACCACCCACCGCTCCGCAACCCCGGCCCCAGCTTAAATCGTCCCATACCCCGCCTGCTGCTGCTGCTGCTGCTGCTGATGGTGGTGGTGATGCGCCCCCCGCTGAATCCGCTCCGAATACACCCCCGGCGCGCGGCGCGGCGCCACCGCATCGGAATTCCGGTAGTAGACGTACTCCAGGTAGAAGGCGTGGATGTGGCCGGGTAGGTAGCTGGTGAGATTGAGATTTAGTTTGAGTTTGGCAGGTGCATGTAGTGTTCGTGGTTGTGGTGATGGTGGTATGTTTATGTAGTGTTGGTGGTTGTGGGGATGGTGATATGTTTATGCAGTGTTCGTGGTTGTCATGTTGGGATGGGGATGGGATTCCTGCTTTCTTGTGCTGGGGTTTGGGTTGAAAGGGGGGAAACTCACCCCAGAAGCGTGAGCAACAGGTTAATGAAGAAATCGGCGCTGCAGCCGGAGATCAGGAAGACGCCGAGGGGGGGGACTTTTGTAGTGTGTTAGTTGTTGCTTGGGTTGGGGTCTTGATTGGGCTTTGATGCGTACTGAAGATGGTGATGAGGATGAGGCAGAGCATGGAGCATGTTCCGGC
The DNA here is from genome assembly GCF_003184825.1 of Aspergillus fijiensis CBS 313.89. Lineage (NCBI taxonomy): Eukaryota > Fungi > Ascomycota > Eurotiomycetes > Eurotiales > Aspergillaceae > Aspergillus > Aspergillus fijiensis. The sequence continues at coordinate 136,007 of NW_024468985.1, forward strand.
CATTTTTGGCTGGATTGGACCTAGGTGTTGTTGTGTGGTGGGTGTACTGTAGTCAAGCACGAAAGCGCACGGTTGATTTCACTCGTTTGGTGTTGGTGTTGGTGTTGGTGCTGCTGCTGCTGCTGCTGCTGACCGTCTCGAGATACGTTCCCAGAAAACTCAACCCCAGGATCAGGAACAGGAGCAGGAATATATAGACGGGGATGTTGTCGTCTTGGGCAGAGTTGAGGCGCTTCATTTCTTTTTTTTGTCTTTGTGGTTTTTTTGTTTTTTGGGGCTAGCTGGCTAGCCCTGTCGTAAGGCAAGAAGTAGATGGCTGTCGACGTCACTGGGACGGGATACTCGTAGTACAATAGTTACTAGGTACTGTTTATAGGGGAAAGTATAGATGGAGGTCACTGACAGGGTTGATTGGTATGTGATGGCACTACCGGCAAGGGGACAACATCCCTGGTTTGACGTCATGGGGACGGAATCGATGTGAGGTTGACCTGCTGGAGGGCTTGGCTGGGATTGATTCACTGACTTTACTTTTCATGTGTGATTTGACGGTTGTTAGTGGATGGATCTCCCGGGGTACCTCGCGCGTGGATTAAGTATAGGTGGGGCCATTGTGGCTGATGCTTTTATCGAGTACTCAATCAGTGATGAGTTGTTGTACATGGGTTGATTGATTGTTTGATTGTGCCAATGGCTAATTTAGTTCTCATGTTAACATGCAGTAATATACTGTACCTATGTACTATGTATGTATCATATCTTATACTTGTATGACGGCTCCACCTGCAGCCCTGACCAGACTAAAACAACAACTCATCCTATACCGCATCAATCGATGCTCGCGTCGTCACCTGCTCGTTTTGATTGCCCAGCTTCGAGATCTGCAGGAATGCATCCACCCCATACCCCTCCAGGCTGTGCAGCTCCAGGCTCCCCGCCCAGTACTCCGCGTACACCCGGCTCATCGGCAGTCCGATCCCCAGCCGCAGATCCGGCCGCCGCGAGGTCAGCGAGTCCAGCGAACTCTCCCGGAACGTCTCCTTGTCCGCGTGCTTCCTCTCCGTCGGCACGCTGAGTTCCTGCAGTGTGGCCGCCATCGCCGGAACCTTGCCCAGATTGCGGAGATGCGACTTGCTGTGCGGCCCCTTGTTGAACGACCACAGGTACGGCAGCACTTCCCGCGGGATGCCGCCCCCTTGGTCGGAGACGCGCATGATCACATGCTGCGGCGCCTCGCAGATGAGCACCTCGATCGGCGGCGGCTTCTCCGCCCGACCGTGGTACTTTTCACTCACGGCCTGGATGGAGTTGCGCAGTAGCTCGCCAATGATATACTCCAGATGGCTGAGCATGTACGGGAAGGTGGCTTCCAGATGCCCCTGCACCGTGATCTCGGGGATCTTGTCCGATCCCGACGTCTGCCGCATCATATCCTGCGCCAGCTTCCCGCAGCGCTCCACCACCTCCTTGGCATTGCACTTGAGGAACACCTCGCCCACGTAGTCGGCGTTGAGGTCCGAGCGATCCTGCGAGCCGGGGAAGTGCCACGGTGAATTGAAGGTCTCGGTCAATGCAAGATGCTGCTCCGCAATGACTCGACGAGAGATTCTCTAGGACGAGACCATCAGCTTGGTCCGTCTAGTCAACTTTGGGGGCGCCTACCGCTCTCAACAGGGTGTTCATGAAATGATCCAGGACTTCTGACGTCACCAGCTCGCGGCACTCCAAAACGCCCATGGCCAGTTTCGGGATCACCACCAGATGCTCCTGCAGGGTTTTGCGGAGGATCTCGCAAAAGTGGTCGTTGTCATCGAGGGTCTTAATTTCCGGGATGGCCCGAAATCGTTCAAAGGCTTTGTAGTAGAGCTCGTACACCAGCGAAAGATGCGGGTTCGCAACCACCACATATGGTAGTCGTTGGATGTCGCGGAGACGATGTGCAAGTCTGGGTGTACGAGGCGAGAGTTAGTCGGATATCCACCCCGCGGACAGAAAGCTTAAGTTCTAAGCAAGGTACAGTACTAACCGAGTGGGCAGCTCCGTTCGCACGTAGTTGGCCGAGCTGATGAGGCGGGATTCGGTCAATGTCCGTCCGAAGAAAGTCAACTGTCGTAGACTGATGGGACGGATGTCGCGCTCAACCCATCTGCAAGAGAATGAGATTAGCCCCGAGGTGGATGCGATGCGATCGAAGGGAAGATCACATACTCGTCCAATGCTGTGACAGGTCGCCAGGGTGGGGGACTGTAGGCTTGGTAGCTAGTAGAGTAGAACCGCGGAGCTGACAAACAGCTCCGGCGGAGGGCACGCCAGCATCGGGCTGGATGGCTCGGGCTCATATTGCGGCGGCTGAGAACGGAGAAGGGTCGGTCAATTGAGGGGGTGGCATTGAGTTACTCAGTACTCGTGGTGATACAACACAACAGGAGCGGTGGTCTGCTGGAGTCAGACGATCCACGGGTATTCAGCAGCGGACAAACCCTCTCATACATGGCGGGTTGTCAGAGGCGAGGATCGAAGGGCCCACAGCGAATGGCCCAATTCACCATGGTATGATGATCAGCTCATTTATATAGTGTATGGTTTCCTTGAAGGATGGCAAATGCGGCCGGTTTCCTCGACCGGGCGGTGAGAGCAGCCAAAAAAAAAAAAGAAGAGAGGAAGCTCGCAGGCCGACGTGACTGGCATGTGACGTGCCTTGTTCGGCAATAGACTGTTTCCCGATGGATTGACTCACAGATCAATGGATGGAAATCCGGTCGAGCATGACGCTAATGGGGGGCGTGATTGCTGAAGAAACAAACGCCCACGAGAGGCGAGCCTTCTATCGTCATATCTGCCCGGAGTGGATTGTTGCCTGAAGTTGCCTGATGATGCCTGAGGGATCAGGCGACAGGTCGGTGGAAGGGATAGATAGTACTGTACTCTGTACTTGAGGATAGAGCATGATAAATACCTAATATGCAAGAAGAAAAGAGGGAGAGTTTATAAGGACAGGTACAATGCCTTGTCTCTTGAATCCAGACCATTCATCTCCATCCTCTCTCTCAGCCTCATCCATACATCGACCTTGCAGCCTGCCTCGGATCTGAACTACTCAGCATTGCAGAAAAGGCGGTGATATCACGGTTCGGTATGTGGCTCGTCTAGCCGGTTTTCCCATCCACGTTGTCTCCTCGAACTATGAGTGATTCTCCTTGGTAGGTCTACGGAATGCAATGACAGCAGCAAGAAGAAAATAGAGTGAGTGAAAGATAAGATGAAGAGACCGGTCGAGGATTGTCCCATCACTGCAGTGCTACCTAGTACCTACCGTTGCCTTGCCGCCTACTATGAAAGGTTAAGTAAATCCAGTAACTTAAACCCGGCTGCTGAGACACCGTCATTATGCATCTCTAGCACCAAAAGTCCAGTGAAACATACACTAGGATGGAACGAAGAGAACAAACACTGATTCAGTAGCAAGCAAGGAAATTGGCGCCTGCGACCGTAAAAGATCTTTGTCATTGCTGCTACAGTAACTGACTACGGAGTAAGGTATCCAGTGTCCATCGAACCACACACACTCCCACTCACTGGATTCATCTGCGAACCCAGTCGAAAGACAAAAAAAAAAGAAGATCATCTTAATAATAATAAAGAGCTGGTGCAGTGTCCCGCATGGCCGTTATTATTGGGTTTTGGCAACTCCGCCACTAGCTTCAAATCCCACTGCCTGTGGACTGCCTGTGGACTGCCTCCAAGTCGGCTCCAGCCCAGACGGATCAGCTTCTGTTTCTGCTTCTTCCTCTGCCTCCTCTCACTTCCCGGTCAATCTTTATTCATTCATTCTTCACCCCCAGTTGTGGACTGGCTCGCCCAATTTTCCGACCTCCCCCCCCCATTTCTTCAATTCCCTTTATTCACTGTTCACTTCCCCCCATTCTCCCTGCCCTTACCCCAACGGGTTATCTCCTTCCCTTGTAATCGCCCGCGAGAAAGAGTGACCCGCTATCTCAGTGCGTGGATCGCACTTTTTACCTCACATGGACAACGTAAGTTCTGGTCTCAAATCACCCTCGCCTCACAACCACTTTTCGCGGAGATCTTAACCACCTTTCCATCCCATCTCTCCCCTCGCAAAAACCACTGGTACTGATCCTGTAACCTTTCCCCGACGTCTCCAGGCCGCCGACAGTGATATGCTCGTCGACGAATATGAGCAGTATCACCAGGATCGAACCGACGATGTCGTCGTCTCCCGCTCCGGATCGGACGAACCGGGGTCGGAGCCCTCCGCAGATGACCGTAAGGCCCATATAACACCTCCCCATCGTTGTTGTGCGCATCCTGCCGTCTTGCGATGGACTTGGCCCGACTTCCCAAAAGTCCCCGCCGTGGGACGGCTCGCCGCCGCACAACTGCAGCCCTCCCCTCCACGTCCGAGAAACTGATCCTGTCTCCGCAACCAGATGCAGCAATGATGGCTCGGATTTTCCCGAAAGATCCGGATCTGGAAACCGAAGATGAGACCTATCACACATGGCATATCCAGGATTGGCGGAAGTTGAAGAAGAAGGAGCACGGCCCGGTCTTCCAGTGCGCGGGCTTCCCTTGGTGGGTGCCCCGACGGATCCCTTGGTTGGAATATCACCGCCCTTGAGAGCGACTCTGACTTGCTGTTGTCCGCAGGCGAATCCTGTTCTTCCCCTACGGAAACCATGTGGAGCATGCCTCCTTTTACCTGGAGCATGCTTGGGACGGCGAACCGCCGGCCAACTGGTACGCCTGTGTGCAGTTTGCACTCGTCCTGTCCAATGTGAACGATCCCTCCATCTACGTTCATCACGGTACGCCGCCTCTGCCTCCTCAACGAGCTCGCTCTCTCGGACTAATTGGGATATAGTCGCGACCCATCGGTTCCATGCGGAGGAGGGAGATTGGGGCTTCACCAGATTCTGCGAACTGCACCGGCTGTTCAGCCGACCGTGGGAAGGCCGTGGCGTGCCCCTCGTGCAGAACGACGAAGCCAAGATTACAGCCTACGTGCGCGTGGTTAAGGACCCGACGGGTGTCTTATGGCACAACTTCCAGAAGTATGCAGTTCGAAGGCGAGTCGCTGAAGTCGCATCGCTAACCCCGTGTCTAGTTACGACTCGAAGAAGGAGACTGGCCTGGTGGGTCTGAAGAACCAAGGTGCTACATGCTACCTCAATTCGCTTCTGCAGTCTCTGTATTTCACCAACCGCTTCCGCAAGGTACGCTGTCCTCGCCGCCTGTTGTTGCCACCGCTTCGGACTGACCGCTTGGAAGGCCGTTTACCAGATCCCAACCGAGGCGGAAGCCTCGCGCGACAATAGCGCTTGGACGCTCCAGAGGTTGTTCTTCAACCTCCAAACCAGCGAGACTTCGGTGTCCACCACGGAGCTGACCGCATCTTTTGGATGGGAATCGAGGCAGATCTTCGAACAGCAGGATGTCCAGGAATTGTCGCGGAAGCTCATGGAGAGACTGGAGGAGAGGATGAAAGGCACCCCGGCCGAGAAGGCGCTACCCGAACTCTTCGTGGGCAAAACCAAGACCTACATCTCCTGCATCGACGTTGACTACGAGTCGTCGCGTGTGGAAGATTTCTGGGATATCCAGCTGAACGTCCGCGGCAACAAGACTCTCGATGACAGTTTCAAAGACTACATCCAAGTCGAGACCCTCGAAGGGGAGAACAAGTACGATGCGGGTCAGCCGTATGGTCTACAGGATGCCAAGAAGGGTGTCATCTTCGAGAGCTTCCCCCCGGTCTTGCACCTTCATCTGAAGCGCTTCGAGTACGACATCAACCGCGATGCTATGATGAAGATTAACGACCGTCACGCCTTTCCTATGGAGTTTGATGCCACCCCCTACCTTTCAAACGATGCCGACAAATCCGAGCCCTGGATTTACGAGCTGCACGGTGTGCTGGTTCACAGCGGTGATCTCAATGCCGGCCACTATTACGCTTTCCTCAAGCCGACCAAGGACGGATTCTGGTACAAATTCGACGATGACCGCGTGACGCGGGCCACGGACAAAGAGGTGCTTGAGGAGAACTACGGAGGCGAATATGAGCTGACCAACGGAGCGGCCGGAGTCCGACAACCATACACTCGCGGCTTGTCCACGAAACGCTCGATGAACGCCTACATGCTGGTCTACATCCGTAAGACCAGACTGGACGATGTGCTTGTGCCCATCACCAAGGAGGATGTCCCTTCTCATATCGGTACGTCAATCAACTGCCCTGGGCGATTGCCTCACTAACATCGCGACAGAAAAGCGTCTCGTAGAGGACCGGGCCGAGCAGCTTCGTCGCAAGAAAGAGCGGGAGGAGGCCCACCTGTACATCAACGTCGGAGTCTTGACGCAGGAATCTTTCCAGTCTCATCACGGATTTGATTTGACCAGCAATGACTTGCCCGCCAGCGATCCTGCCGTCCCGACGCAGTACAAGGCACTACGGGCCCAGAAGGTCGGCGAATTTGCAGAGCAGCTTGCCGAAGAGAGGGGCCTCAATCCAAGCCACATCCGCTTCTGGGTCATGGTGAACCGCCAGAACAAGACCACCCGCCCTGACCAAGTCATACCGGATCCCAAAATGACTCTTGAGGACGCCTACAACCGTTTCAGCACCAAGGGGAATCCCTTCAAGGTGTACATGGAGGTTGGCAAGCCATCGGCCGACGGAACCGTGGCTTGGCCTGATGGCAAAGAATCGATACTGGTCTTCCTCAAGCACTTCGATGCTCCCTCGCAAACCCTCACCGGCGTGGGCCCCGTTTATGTCCGCAGGACGCAAAAAGTGAGCGAGCTTGCTCCCGTCATTCTCGAACGCATGGGCTGGCCCGCCGGCACTGAATTTATGCTATACGAGGAGATCAAGCATAATATGATTGATGTCATGAAGCCGAAGCAAACCTTCCAGCAGTCGGAGATTCAGGATGGTGACATTATCACCTTCCAGAAGCAGATCAAGGAGTCTGAATTGCCGGCGACCGCCCTGTACACCGATGCGAAGCAGTTTTACGACTACCTACTGAACAAGATCACCGTTACTTTTGCTCCGCTCAAGTCGGAGGAGGGCGAAGAGTTCAACCTCACTCTGAGTCGGAAGATGACCTATGATCAGTTTTCGAAGAAGGTCGGCGAGCATCTGAATGTGGAGCCCACGCACATTCGCTTTGCGCCGGTCCTCGCCAGCACCGGCAAGCCCAAACAGTTCATTAAGCGAAACCCTAACCAGAACAACCAAACTCTGTACCACATCCTGAGTGGGCAAATGTCCACCTATGGCTACAGCATGCATCGCCAGGACGCCCTGTATTACGAGGTGCTGGAAACAAGCCTGAGCGATTACGAGTCGAAGACTTGTCTCAAGGTCACGTGGCTTCCGGAAGGTATCACGAAAGAGGTACGTCTGAACGAGTTGGTTGAATGTCAAGACGATGACTAACCGTCTGTACAGCAAGTTGTGGAGGTCCTTGTTCCCCGGGATGGGACCATTGCCGACGTCATTGCCGGTGTGCAGAAGAAGGCCAACCTGGAAGACAATGCAGACATCCGGGTATATGAGTCCCATGGCGGCAAGATCTACCGGGAGTTCCAGCCTGACTCAAAGATTGCGGGCATCAACGAATTCGTGACGCTCTATGCCGAGAAATACCCCGAAGAGGAGCTCAGCATGCAAGAGGGTGAGCGGACGATTAATGTGTTCAACTTCGATCGTGACGTCAGCCGACCGCATGGTGTGCCCTTCAAGTTTGTCATGAAGCCTGTAAGTTTGACTCTGTCTCTGCGACTACCACGTGCTCACACCTTCCAGGGCGAAATCTTCAAGCAGACCAAGGAACGCCTATCGAAACGAACGGGGATCAAGGGCAAGCAGTTTGAGAAAATCAAGTTTGCTGTGCCTCAGAACATGTACACCAAAGTACAATACCTTGAAGACGGTGAGTGATTGTTTTCTGGATCACGGAGGGCCCTGGCTAATGAGGACTTGCAGATGATATCCTTTCCGACATCATCGGCGACTCGGACGACCTTCTGGGTCTTGACCATGTAAATAAGAACCGCAGCTTTTGGAGCCGGAGCGAGTCATTCTTCATTCGATAGATATAGGGCTTGTTTTGACGGTTGTGTTTGTATTCGCCCGATATTGCTGGACAGACTTGCGATCAGATGCCTGACCAGCAGACCTGGTTGCGAAGAGAGCAGTAAGTCTTTATGTTATATGCTACGGACTGGATGTGCGGTGGCGGTCTTGTTGTCTACAACTAGTTCTTTGTAGAGGGCGGGCCTAGCAGTTATAGCAGCCATTGCCTGGTGGCTCTTTCGCGCGAGATGAGTTATGTATGACTTAATTGACAATTGTGTGCATTTAACATCCGAGGTGTGTACTGTAGTAGTGACTGTAGTAGTTGAGGTACCGTATGAATTAGGTTAAGGGTCCACCCGCGGTTGGGAGGGCTAGTCTAAGGGGGCGGGCGCGGTAAGGGGTGCAAACACAATCAAACATGCACGCGGGCCAAAGTCACAGCTGGCCAGAACTTCCTCCGTCTGTTGTCTGTTGTCTGTTGTCTGTCGTCTGTCTTCGTTCCGTCGGTCTCTCCGCGACAGAAAGTCGACACTTTATCCTCTGCATTCACCATGCGCTTCGCAGCCCTCGTCCTCGGCCTGTGGGCCACCTTGATCTCCTCGGTGGCGGCCACCGCGCTGACCTACCGCCTCGAGGCCAACGAGAAGGCCTGTTTCCACAGCTATGTGGACCAGAAGAACGTCAAGCTCGCTTTCTACTTTGCGGTGAGCTTTTTTTTTGGCCATTTTGGAAGCGTGTACTGATAGTTTGATATTGGGGATAGGTCCAATCCGGCGGCTCCTTCGATGTCGACTACTCGGTGATCGGGCCCGGCGACAAGGTGATCCTGGAGGGGACCAAGGAACGTCAGGGCGACTTTGTGTTCACGGCGCAGAGCATCGGCGAGTACCGGTTCTGCTTCAACAATGAGATGTCGACGTTCGCGGAGAAGATGGTGGATTTCGAGATCGCGGTACGTTTTCCGTTTAAACGTGTTCGGATTTGGGGAAACGCTACAGTGATGCGGTGCATCGTTTCTTCTTCTTCACCAATACACACCCCTACCTATGGCCCCCAATTCCCACGATCGCATCCAAGCAACGACTAACTTACGGGGTGGCAGGTCGAAAACGAGGAACGCGCGCAGCTCCCCTCCCGGCAGGGCGCCAGCCCCGAGCAAGCCTCGGCGCTGGAGGAGTCGATCTTCAAGCTGTCGGCGCAGCTGTCGACCATCTCGCGCAACCAGAAGTACTTCCGGACGCGCGAGAACCGCAACTTCAGCACGGTGCGCAGCACGGAGCGCCGGATCTTCAATTTTAGTGTCATCGAGGGCCTGATGATGGTGTCCATGGCCGCGCTGCAGGTGTTTGTGGTGCGGTTCTTTTTCCAGGGGGCGCGGAAGGGTACGTTTTTCCCCGATTTGTCTTCCTGGTGTTCTTGTTTGGGTGTGTGTGGTGCTTACTGGGTAATGTGTGTGCTAACATGATGATGATGCTGGGTTTAGGGTATGTTTGATCTGGATTTGATGATGTTCCAAAGTATATTTGATAAACTCTTTGTTGTTTGTTGTTGTTATGGACAGAAGAGGATTGAATGGGTTCGGATTACTCGTGTAGAGTTTTTGTGTTGTTGCTTGCGCTGCTGGGGTGTACCGTGGCGTTCCTCCTAACCTACCCTACCCTAAAACATCCTACTCATATTATCACCCGTTCGAACTCAGGCAGTTCCCCAATTGAATTGAAATTTCTTGGTCATGCGGAACATTCATATCCTGCTTCCAGGTTCATTCTCTTCAGTGTATCGGTAAGTGGGTGTTATGCTTCTTCTTGGTTTTGGTCTTGGTTTGTTTCTTCGGTGGGGTTTTGGGTTCAGGGTATACATTTACTATGCACATACGTTACTTTTCTTGGGATGTGGATGGATGGAACGATACTGGCTTCTTAGGATGTGGATGGATGGATGGCTGGATGGGATTATCTGAAGCAGACAAGTGGGTTTTTGACTCGTTCGACCACTCTTACCTACCTTTCGATTGCTACAGCCTACGCTTTTCTTACCTACCTTTCGATTGCTACAGCCTTGGCTTTTCTTTTCACAGATCCTGATCTGACGAAGTGGGTAGGGTAGTAGGTATAAGGCCCTGCGTTGCAAGTGGCAGGTTACTAACTAACTGGGTCCGAGGGGTTTGGGTTGATTGGGGCTCGCCATGTGGGGTCTGTCTGCTGGATTACTTGCTGGCTTCTCTGTCTTTGAGTTGGGTTGGGTAGATTTAAGGATATGGGTGATGGTTTGGTTGGTTGGCTGCTTGTATGGTTGTTCTGGATTGTCTTGTGCGGATGAATGGGAAGGAATGGGGAAACAGGGCAGGGCAGGGCAGGGCAGGGTGATGTGTGTACCTCCCAGGGTAGTAGGCTTAGGGAAGAGAAGGAGGAGGAGGAGGAGGAGGAGGGGGAGGCGAGCGTTGTGGCTAATTTTCGCCTGCCGGTTCTTGCTTATTCGCCATCGCGGGTCGTCGTCATTTCTGGGATTGATTGTTTCCTACCCTTCGGGGAATGGACGTCATGGGTCAGGGATCAGGGGGTCCAAAGACATAGGATCGGTTGGGGGAGCTGGGTATCTGGGTTGAATGGAGGAAGCAGGCAAGGTAAGGCAAAGCACGGCTGGGTATAGTTGTTTCTTCCTCTGGGTTTGGGTTCGGGTTGGGGTATCAGGAGGGGAGGTCTGAGGGTGTGGGTGAGGAGTGAGGCGGTGGATGGGTGCATGTTTATGACTGTTGCTGCTTTGAATGTGTTGGACAAGGTGCTAACGCGTGTCTCTGGGACAATAGCACTTCTTGTTCTATGCAAAATAGAATTCATTATCAGAGAAAGTGGGAACTCGTAGTCGTCCACTGGGATAATATCGAGCTATAGTGTCTACTAGGTTGGAAGGGCAGACCATATCTGCCTCACTCTTGATTCGGGTCAAAAAGCCCTGCAGAGGGACTGCGACTGTAGTATGAGGACAACATGACGGGGCCTGCATCCATATCCTTCGTGACAGGACAAGACGGCGACGGCGACGGCGACGGCGACGACGATGACGACGATGTTCCTCGCCATCTCCGTCATAATTATAGCCCAGCCCGCCTCTGTCTGTTTTGGTCCAGGTACAGTCCACATCTTTGCAGTCTCACCTGCTAGTCAATTGACTGATGGCGGTAGCATATCTACTCGTCCTAGCTACAGTGGTTTGCCTTCTCGTCATTGCATGACTTGTTGAACATGGAAATATAGGGTATGCATGCCAAAGGGAGATCGGGACTGCGATGTCGATGCCAAAGGTCGATGGCAAAACAGCGGGAGAAGAGAAGGTCAACCACATCCCTGACCTTATTTGTATTGTATTGGAGTATAAGCAATATCAAAGGGTTTGAACAGTGGCCTGGCCTCAACGTGATTCGGAGCCGATAAGCGTGGCGTCATGGGTTCTTGCAGGTGGGAGGGCGAAACCTCCCCGGCCGAGACTACCTACCTGCCCCTAAATTGAAAGAAAGTTGGAAGAGCCGCACTGCATTGACCAGGGGTCAGTTACCGGGTGTCGTGTGTTGCGCAAGTCGCATCATGGGGCGAATGCGAATGGAAGGGGGTGCCGGTTCCACGAGTTCTTGGGACTATGGGGTATGACGTTTGAGGGTTGAGAGGTTGTGGTTATTGAGTAACGAGCGGTTGCAACAAATAAAATTGCTCCTCGTTGCTGTGAGAAGGGGAATTGAAAAATGACGATGAAGTGAAGTTGGTGATGGTGATGGTGATCTGGACCTGGTCGGGGAGGGGAGGCAAATGGGGTGATATCATCTTGATGGGTGAGGGTGAGGGCGAGCGCCTGCGTAGCCCTTCCTGCCAGCCTCAACCATCGCCCCCTTCGGCGGTTTCCCGCCCACAACCAATGATTCACTCACCAATAATGGGATGTAAAGATGCTACTCTTACTTACTGTCTGGTTATCGTGGTTATGGGTCTTGGAACTTGGACCTTTTGCAGTTTGTTTCTGGATGGTAGGGAAGAAGTGCTCCTGGCAGCTTCTTTCCGCTGACTTCATAGGGCAATGGCAAGCAGCGCGAAACCGTTAGCGGTTCTAGAACATGCCAGTGGCTCGGGGGACTTGGTTTTTGAAGTGAATGATCGTCGGTTTGATGTCTGTCCATGGAAAGTCACTGTATCTGCAGCATGTCGAAGCGCGTGCTACTGTCGTCGATGCTTTACGCCATCTGAAGTATGTTTTGGTTGGTACGATGCAAGCTCCGAGGGGATGTTAGGGCAGGGGTTCGATCCACCGTAGGGATCTGATGCTATTCCGTGAAAGCCTCGGGTCTCGGTTGCCTGGATCACTGAAACATGAGCGACGTGGACCGTGAGCAAAGAACCACGATTGCACTCGCGTGTACTCCGAGGCCAGTTGGCCTTTTGGACGTGGTGGTTGGAGGTCGTGGAGTTGGAGCCATTGGGGGAAGGGGAGAGATCGATCCACCTCGTTTGCTGTGAGGTGGATCGACAACGTGTGGGCAATCAAGCGGATAAGTTATGCGCAGGTCTATCGGTGACAAAATGCAGTTACATAGCAGTATGGCCATTGCATTGCTGTGCTGTGTCGTATTAGTTGCATCGTCCGTTGAGCCATTGTTTATGCATGAGTAGATGGAGATATTCCTGTCGTTGAGAGTAACTACTGACTACTACGTAGTGGGCGACTAGCCACTGCGCCGGAAAAATAGTTCCATGCAAGCCCCCCGCCCATGGCGCCCACGGCGCCCATGATCAGTGTTGGGCTTGCTTCCCTGCCCTCACTCTCGTCGCATTCAATCGAGAAGAAAAAGAAAACCGTGTCTTTGCTGATGAAAATTGAATGCAGCATAACGGGTTGTTTTGATGGGTTTCTCCAGCAACTGGGATGGTCGTGTAGAGGAACAACTATGAAGGCAATGCGACTCCATCCATGACTCGGTGGCACAGCCCGTGACGTCAGGATGGCGGCCTCAGGCACTGACGCCGGCATCTTCCCGACTATCCACCTTTTGCAGTTGCAGTCTTCATCCATTTCCACTACAAGCTTCCGACTCTACCTCTCTCACTAGCAGAATCCATCCACGGGCCTTTGCTGGAGACATCCGTGCCCAGGGACGAATCAGAAGCAATCGAACTCTTCGAAATCTCACCCATGAGTTCAGAGCCCATCATCACTGATTCTTCGAACTGTTGATCACTCCCCAACTGGGATCCTTCCCCAGCACACCCAGCACACCCAGCACACCCAGCGCCCACCCCCCGATCGGGAGGCCATTCTTGCCTGCAGACGACCGACAGCGCTTGGTCTTCGGGGGATGGATGGCCTCACCCCCGCTGCATACACTAGTGAATCTAGTGAATCTAGTGAATTCTGATCGCCCCCATCTTCTGTGCTAGCTCCGGCTATGACACATCGTGTTCCAAATCTTTCTTCATTCCCCTGGCCATACCAGCCCGCTGTCAAACATTCGACTCCTACGAGCTCACACCTTGACGCTCATGTCGTCAAATCGCTTACGGGCAGCCACCCTTCCCGCCCCCCCGTTGCAGCGTCGATCTGCAGGGACGGTGCGCCGCAGCAGCGACCACCAGAAAAGTTAGCTGGCGATCTCACAACGCCATGTATCGCAGATGAGCCAGTCGCATTCCACCAGTGACCTCATTCTGCTCCTCGAGGGGGTGGACCGTGGTCCATCCGGGGGGAACGCCGACCCTCGAGCCAGTGGAGTACGGTTATTTCCGATCAGCATCCTCTCTGATGTAGGACGGACGCCGCCCTAGTCGCCGCCGCCGCAAGCCCGTACCGATGAATTAAGGGACTTTGCTGGGGGAGGGGCGCCGAATTTTTTTTGTTTTTTTTTTTGCTGAATCTCAGTGTATGCTAGGCGCGCCTCCTCATTGGCTGTCGTGATGTCATACGCCCCCTCAAGGGCGAGAGCATAACCTCATCCGTGGGCATGGGTTGGTGGGTACTTCCGTTTTGATGTGGGCCATCATGCAGACGACAGTTTGGAACCTACTGTCACGGCATGCACATTGATGGACCACCGTCATGATTGTTGTTGTGATCTCATTCGGTCCGATTGTGTTTCCCGCCGCATATATTGTGCCCTGTCCTCGCACCTTGGACAAATCTATCCACTATTGAGATGAACTAGTCCTCCCTGGGCTTTCACGAATCTTCTTTGTCTATTGTATTCTACATTTCCTATCTAAGCCTACTTCCGCTACGGTCTGCCAAAGGTGAGGCTCAGCATTCGGTTCTATCCACAACATGCCCTTTCTGTATGTGTTTGCTCCTTTGCGTGGTCGGAATGACGTGACGTCGATGGTCAAACGACACGCATTGTAGAAGTGTACGGTGTGATAGTGAGGACGTACCGCTAATCTGATGGCGATAGACAAGATAACATGGCCACCTCGATGCATGAAGATCAGTACCACTCGATGCCTCCCACTGGAGGCGAGGCCTGCCGTCCTCCCGGCGACTACCGCATCCACAGTCACCGGACCACCGACCCCCATAGCTCGGTGGAGGACTACAACCGAGTCATGCTCGAATACACGCAACGCCGGATGGCGGACTTCGCCGAGTTCGACGATGACAAGGGCTCGTTCCCGAGCCGGAGCAGTCGCAGCAGTCAGACCAGTGGCAACAGCGGCACCTCGACCAGCGGCGTGCTGGCCCGTCAAGCGGCTGGACCGACTTCCGCTTCGGCGGGGTCTCCTCATGCCTAATCGTCGCGCCGCGGGGCCGGCGCGGACTCGTCTAGGCTGGGACCAGCATGAACAGGTTGAGGCTGAGCCTTGACTTAAGTTTGGTGCAACCAGCCTACACGAGTGAACATTTAATGAAAAGGAGTTTGAGTTGGTGTGCTTTGGGGGTCCAGTGGCTGCTGGGACCTCCCAGGCGTTTCGAATTACTGGATTAGCGAGAACGCCTTGATTTAGAAGCGAAGCGAAGCAATGCCGAGCGACACGCATTGCGCACGATAGAAGGGCGATTTCTCGAGCTTGAGGCTTGACAATTATGACCCGTGTTTTTGTTTTTGTTTTTGATTGATACCTCGAATCGAATGGACTTGATTTACCATCGGACTATCGACTTAGTGGACTTTTCTGTATGTCATGTATCTCGCTGCAGAGATGGTTGTTGTCTCACTGAGGTTTGCATTTGTTTTGCATTCCTGGATAGACACGTTGTGTTTATTCGGGGCATCTGCTCCGACCATTGTCGCTCTTTGAGATAAAGATGCTGCAGCAGTGAATGCAGTGTCGAATGATTTGTTATTGGGTAGTTGACTCGGTCGGCGTGAGACTTGTAGTTATCTTGTATGTTTTTGCAGTTAGGACTGGTCCTACAGTCCAATTTTTAGTGATATGAATCTGGGTGGCAGTCTGTCCTTGCATCCACCCCCTTTCTTGCAGTCACCATATAATTAATGTTAAATTCCAGCACCAGCTAACCATCCCGACCATGAATCGACTGACAACCGCCTGATCCTCTCCCGCTCTTCCAGGTTTTAACCCAAGGCCCAACATTCCACACCAGCACATTCCAAACAACAACCCTAACAAACCTAGTCGCGTCCCTGCCGGCCCAAGCCAGTCCACCAAGGGAGGAATTCGACAGCCCTGACTACCTACATTGCGAAGCTAGACAACCAACAAGCCATGTCTTATACAAATAACGCCACCATCACCCCTTGAAAACCCCGACGCCCACGCCCAGCCCGCCAGACCAGAACCCTGTCGACCAACTCCATTCAATCCTTTAGTGGTTCTCTGAATTCCTACCCTATACACTCTTTTGACTAACACGAGCACTTCTTTACATACCCTAATAACCCCATAATCGAAAACATAAACGACAAAAAACAGAACCATGAAACTCTCCACCCTGCTGCTCATCACGCCGCTCGCGCTCGCCATTCCCTTCACGCCTCACTCAGCGCAACTCCACGATGACCCGGACACGGATGCGTTAACCCAGACCCAGGACCAGGGTGAGGGTCAAGGCCAGGGCCACGCCCAAGCCCAAGACCAAGGCGAAGCCGTCAAGAACCACGTCCTGCAGAACATGCGGCCGCAGACGCAAACCCAAACCCACCAGACACATTCTGCCCCGACCAGCACACGCACCAGCACCAGAACCAAGCCCGCAACACCGGACCATACCACCAGCACCACCAGCCCAGAAGCAGAAGCAGAAGCACAAGACATCGACCCCAGCCCCAGCTCCGAGGACGAGGACGACAAGAACAAATCCACAGATAACCCCAACCCAACCACCACCACAGACAAATCCAACCCCAGCCCCAAAAACAACTCCCACCCCGACGACACCGACAACAACAGCAACAACAACAAAGACGAAGACCCCCCCTCAGCCCTAGCCACCGCCATCGCCCTCATCCCCAACCCCAACGCCACCCAGAACCCCGGCACCACCCAGACCTGCCCCACCGGCCGCCCCTCCAAGCAGTGCTGCCAGAGCATCGAGGCCGTCGCCGACTCCGTCCTGCAGCCCCTCGGCGAGCTCGTCCCCTACCTGTCCGGCGTCGACGTCTCCAGTCTCCTCGCTTTGGAGTGTACGTTACCCATCCCCACCCACCCCCCTGAACCCCCACCCGCGACCCTAAGAAAGGAACTGGGGGATTTACCGTCCCGGGGGAGAACCCCGGACCCCCCTTTTTTCCAACTCCCTGGGTACCTACAGTCCTGTACACTCGGGGAGAGTAACAGGAAAGAGTTGATTTTCAGCTCCCTGGTACCCTCAATTCTTTGTACTAGGGGTAAAAGTGTATACTAACACGAAATGGAATCAATGGAACAGGCACCGGAATGGCCAACACCGACCCAAACGCCAGCTGCTTCGACTCCGTCATGTGCTGCGAGGGCGTCCCCGGGGTACGTAGCCCCTCCGTTCCTATCCCCAACCCACCCTGGTGTTCTAGTTTCCAGTCCCCCCACCCCAAGCTAACAGATGTGATGCATAGAAAACAACATCCCAACAGACCCTCAAAACAGCCTGCACGACCTGGGACCAGGCCATGGTCGACAAGGCGGACGATGACGCTGCGGACGCTGCTGCTGCTGCTGCTGCTTCTTCGCCCGCTCCGTTGCCGAGTGCGTCGCCGGCGCCGGCGAAGAGGGCGCGGGGCCTGCCTGCGTTGCCTGTCCCTGCGTTGCCGGAGCTGGATCTGGGGCTGGGCGAGCTGCTAAAAGGGGGGGCGGGGGTGTTTGGGCGGAAGGGGAGTGTTGTTGGGTTGGGCGGGGGGCCTAATTAGCATTATCGGGATGGGAAATTAATGACCCAAGTACTTGGGATATGCTTTATACCTCCAACACTCGGGCTTGAGGGGTACCAGGAAGTTTGAAAGAAAGGGGGGTCCGGGGGTTCTCCCCCGGGAATGCTTTACAATTCTATGGATATGGTTGAGGGTGCCAGGGAGTTTGAAAGGAAGGGGGGTCCGGGGGTTCTCCCCCGGGACGGTATACTCTACTCTAGCATGAGATGTGTGGTGGGTGTGGGGTTGTGGGTGGTTTGGGTTAATTGTTTTCCATGGTTATATGTATGTTATTTGAACAGTAATGGATTCTTTGTTGGCTGGGTACATTGGGTGTGAATAGTCTCTATCTACCGCTCTATGGACTGTCGACTACCTAGCGACCGCGTGGGTACTGCTGCCAGCCCCGACCGTGGCCGTGGGCGTGGGCGTGCGATGGGTGGGGCGGGGGGAAGTGGTATGAGCCCGGGGGCATCTGCTGGGCGGCGTAGGAGCCGTGGCCTGGCTGTGGTTGGTACTGGCCCGGCGGGTGGTGGTATTGCGCGGCTGCCGGGGGCTGGCCGGGGGGGCCCTGTTGATATGGCGGTGGGAAGTGGGAGGGCTGTTGCGGGTGCGGGAAGGGCATTGGGGGCGGCGGGGGCGGCCAGGGGCCCTGGTAGTTTGGGGGAGGCGGAGGAGGAGCGTGGGGGAGACCCGGGGGGAGTGCGGCCTGGTAGGAAGGCGGCGGCGGGGGATAGCCCATGGATGGATGGGGAGGAGCGGGCGGAAGGGCATGTGGTGTGGGCGGAAGGAGCGACGGAGGGGGGGGAGGGGGGGCATTGGCGTACGGATTCGAGGCAGGAGCACGATAGCCCGCCGGCGCCGGCTGGGGAGAATACGACCGGGACCGCTCCCTCGGCTGCTGCCACGCTCCTCCACGCGGAGGGGGAGATCGCGACCTCGTGGACCGGGACCGGGGCCGCGAGTCGTAGCGTCGTCTGCGCGGCGACCGGCTGTCGCCTCTCCATCGTCCGCCCGCCTCGCTCTCGCTCTCGCTGTAGCGTCGCTTGTGATACGAGCCCCGACTGCGACTGCGACTGCGTGTGCTCCTGCTCCTGCTGCGGCTGCGGCTGCGACTGCGACTCCGCTCCTCCCTCCCCTTCTTGGCCCGCTTCTTCATCTGCTGACAGAACCCCCTCGACCAGCCATAATACGTCTCGCCCTTGACGATCTCGCCACTCAAGCTCTCGCGCACGACGAGCTGGCCCAGCTCATCCAGATCCACGACCTCGTCCTCCTCGTGCTCGACCGCCTCGTCCGCGGCCGCCGCGTAGATCCCGTCCACCTCGCCCAGAAACCGCTTCAACGCGGCCACCAACTTCGCGTCGGCGGGGCCCGCCAGAAACTGCAACGGCCGGATGGTGTCCCCGCGCAGCGGCACCGCCTCGTCCGGGATGATATGCGGGATCAGATTGCCGGCGGGCAGGTCATACCACGGGGTGGCGGGATCGCCATGCGTGGCCGGCATGACAAACGGCACGGTCTTCTGGTGTTGCTGCAACGAGGAAAGCTCCTTCTCGGCGACGGCGAGGCTCTCCTCGACGATCAGCGAGGTCTTGACGGGGCCGGACAGCGCCGCGTTCTGCACGACCTCGCGGAGCTTGTGCACGTAGTCGGCCGCGTAGTAGCCGTTCTGGCCCCAGATGTCGAGGAGCTCGTCCAGCCGGCGGTGGTGTTTCGGGTGCTGCTCGCGGGAGTAGGCGGCGGCGGCGCCGAGGAGGTCCACGACGTGCGGCTGCAGGGCGCCCGTCAGCGTCGCGAAGGCGGCGGTCGTCGGGAGGTGGTATTTGGTGTGGTGGAAGAGGTCGTTCAGGAGGTAGAGGATGTGGAGGCGTTTACGTTTCGCCGAGGTTTTTTTGGACGGTGGTGGTGGTGGTGGTGGTGGTGCCGCGGCCGCGGCCGCGGCATCTTCAAATGAGGCCGACAGCGCGACCAGGTACTTGGCCCACACGCCGACGCGATTGGACGAGGAGACCACTTGGTGGTCGATGAGCCAGGTCTTGCAGGCCTAGAATGAGCGGGAGAAAACATCGTGATTTAGTATGTCTTGAGGTGGTTAAGCAAGGGCGAGAGGCGGCGACGGCGGCTCAAACCTGGATGTTTGCCGGGGTGCATTGCGACAGCGCCCGGTCGAGCGAGGTGTGGAATGCGGTGATGGCGTCGCGGGGCACAGAGGTTGGGTCGGGGCGCAGCAGCCCCGCGGAGAAGGAGGCCTTCGCGATGGCAAGTTGATGGGATGCCATCGCTTTGGGTATGGGGTGTTGTTGGTGAGGTGAGGAGGAAGTGAGAGCGGCCGTCTTGCCCGACGCTCGGCGGCGGCGGGAAACCACCGGCTGCACGTGATCCCGTCCGCCCTAGTGTGGTTACAGAGGGATGCAACTGGGGTTATGTTCATGCTTAAAGTAGTTCTAGTAGGGAATACTGATAACTGCCACTACGAGTCATGGAAGTCCTTTTGTGGGCCAGTGGCAATTACTGACCATTGTGCTTTTTACTCAGTATTGGGTGGGCAACTGCGATCAAGGATGGTAACAGTTACATCAACTGGTTTCATGTCTAACATGAGGGGTTGCTTTGAGAGAGGTTTAGTCTGATAAAGGGTCACTTCAATAGAGGTTGGCCTGATAAAAAATTTACTGCATACATAGGTCGATTCTGACACAACATACAAAACCGACTAACTATTCAACTCGTATACATAACGTGCATCATCTATAAGCCAAAATATACATGCCACCAAAAGCGGCAGAGAAGCGAAATTAGTATCGTCACATAAACCGAATCCAATCACCTCCTATCTTCCCGAGTCAACCCCTCCACACTTAATACTGTCGGCGGCGGCCGTGACCACCGATGATGTTGCGGCGGGCCTTGTGCGAGGGAGAGGCGGTGATGGTGGGGGTGTGGCTGGACGCGTGGGCGGAGGTCTTGGACGCGGCCGCGGTGGACGTGGCGTGGGCCGAGCCGCTGCTGGGGTGCGCCTTGGAGGTGGCCTTGGAGCTGGCCGAGGAGCTGGCGACGTGGGAGGAGGAGCCGGTCTGCTTGGAGCTGGAGCTGGAGCCGGTCGTCTTCGAG
Source organism: Aspergillus fijiensis CBS 313.89 (assembly GCF_003184825.1). Taxonomy (NCBI): domain Eukaryota; kingdom Fungi; phylum Ascomycota; class Eurotiomycetes; order Eurotiales; family Aspergillaceae; genus Aspergillus; species Aspergillus fijiensis. The sequence goes on from NW_024468985.1 coordinate 156,544, forward strand.
CTGCTCTCCGTCGTGGACTTGGTGGTTGTCGTCGTGGTCGTGGTGGAGGTGATCTTGTCGAAGCCGAAGCACTGCTCGGATAGCGTGGTGGCGATGGACTTGATGGGATTATCAGTAAGGCAGGTTACCTCTCTGTCAGGCATCAGGCACACTTACCGCGATGTTCCAGGTGCTGATCGGGTTCGCTTCGTCGCTTGCGCTCGCGACGTCGGCAACGAGGTTGACACCCGCGGACGGAGTAATCTCGACCGCGTAGTGGTACTCGGAGCCGTCCTTGGAGCAGGCGGCTTTGTTGGCTGGGATTCAGTTAGCACCAGCACACTATCTGTTGGACAGGGGTACTCACAAGCCTCAAGGGCCAGGTCGGCACCGACGTAGGGCTGCATGTAGATCCCGGCCTCCCAGCCGTAGCCTTTTGCGCGTTAGCTTTGAAGGGTCTTCCTGGCAGGACTGACTTACTGAAGATCTCGAGCTCCAGCTCCACGGACACCTTGCCGTAGATCTCGACGTTGGCCTCCAGCTTGGCATCGAGGGAGATGTCCGTGGTGGTGACGGTGGGAGACCAGCCGCTCTGCGTGAAGCTGACGGCGTTCTTGGAGCCCTCGTCGAAGGTCAACTCCGCGGTGGCGGAGTCCTTGAGATCGATCTCCACCCCCATGCCAATGGTGGCTTCTCCGTCAATCGGGCCGATCGACCACCCGAGGGCGACTTTGACCATGGGGCCGATCGTGGCGATCTTGGCGATGCTGATGCCGTCAATGGGGATCGTGACCAAGTCGACTTCGTCCGCCTCCGACTTGGTCAGGTTTCCGCCCAGCTTGACCTGCGGCTCGATGTACGCGGAGACGCCCTTGGGCGACAAGGTGGCTGTGGCCTTCTCGCTGCCGGTGATGACGTTCCACAGACCGCTGGCACCGCTGGTGTACTCGAAGACCAGATCGAACTCTCCCTCGGTCTTGCAGGTCGAGCATCCCGCCGACAGCGAGACGCCGTCCTTGTCGAACAGGGATTTGTCACTGAAGGAGAAGTCCTTGGCGATGTCGATGGTCTTGTCGCTGGTGCTTTCACCGCGCTTTCTCTTGGTGACGCCGCGTTTCGCAATGGCAATCTGCGAGTCCGTGGTGGGCTTGCCGATCTTGATGGCGTAGTTGCGCACGGAATCCTCCCACTCGGTCACGTTGCCGGTGAACCGGGCAGTGTTGACGTTGTCGCGGAAGCTGGCCCCAGTCATGATGAACGGCTGTCGGATGGTGTTCCAGCCACATTGGCCAGCACCGGCCACCAGCATGACATAGTGAGCATCGTCGTCGTTGACCCAGTTCCAGGCGTTCTTGGCATAAGAGTATGAGGTCGAGTCCTGGAATGCAACGGTCACGCTGGCGCTGGTGCCGTTGGTGCAGGTGACGTTCTGCACCAGATCCTTGAACGCTTCCATGGCGAGGATACTCTCATAGTCCTCCAGCATACCCACCGTGAAGTTTCCCAGGATGTCGGTCTCGCCGCCTAGTTGATTCGTATTAGCCTTTGGACACGCAAGATCATAATCTCTCAAGCTTACCACCCCAGTAGAATGAGTGCTGGTCCTGGAGATCCAAGGAAGAGGTAGAAGTTGTAGTAGTGGACCCCGACACCGCGATCTTCACCTCGGTGTTGGTGGTCGTCGTCTCGTACGAGTCGATCTCGGCCAATTCCACAGCCAGAGCTTGCTGGTACAAGGCGTAGGCCATGAGGCCCGATGCCAGACCGTTTTGGAGAAGTTTAACCATTTTGATTATGACAACCAGGTCGATAGTCGAAATGAACGAATGAAGAGGGACAATCCCGAAAGAGCGTGTATCACTATCGTGATGGAAAAAGAACGACTGTCGCGGTGGACAAGAAAGAGTGACTGAGAGAGAGAAGGCGATGATTTGCGTGAGTATCTCTGAATCCGCCGACATCTTCTGGTCTTTTAAACCAGGCCACACTGTTGGCCCCCAAGTTCATCCGTTCAGGATCTTTTGGTGGTCTCATGTCAGCCCGGCTCACCTTGCTCCTTTCATTAGACGATCGTCTGTTCGCAAAGAGTAATATTCTAGACTCAGATTGCAAAATACAGCTCCCAAGGGGCGCAGTCATGGGGGAGCCAACCGGCGGTAGCTCTCGTTCCTAGCCAAGTTGGGGGCGGCTGCATAGGGCTTCGCTGAGACCCATCATAGCAGCCTTCGCTCGCAATCCCCCAAGCACATAGACCTTGAATCCTCGTGTTTCTCCAATTTGGGATGCAGAGCAGCTGTCTGGCTTGCGCGGTGCCATACAGAGATCGTGTACCTTTCTTGGCGCACGATTGTGCCTGGTGCTGACAGAGCGAAAAGACCGCATCGTCCAGCTGAAAGGAAAGGACCCTTCCCACAGCAATCTTAGAGTTGTTTCAAGGCCCCTGCTTGCCGTCACGGTAGGATGGATGGGGTATACCAACACAGGTCAAGCATTCTAATCCATGGGATAGGCTAAGGAAATGCTTGGCTCGGATCCATGCACCCTCGCCCCACCAGCAATTCGCTTCTATTAACAGCGGCATTGCCCAGACCTTTTCACTCAGACTTGAACATTATCCCGGACGGTCTGTATGAGAGTGAAATGAGCATGATTGCCGCTCAGCGATCTGATGCGAATAATGACAACCGCGATGGAGCCGTGGAGCGATTGAGTCGTGGTGGGCAGGGTATCTCACGGTCCGACGGCCATGGCTGTGTCTTAGCCGGGCGACGATCCTGCCACCAAGAAAAGTTGACATGAGGCTGAGTAGCACATAAATTACATGATATCAGCTGGCGGGCCGAACGGGTTCCTGCTTATCTGCGGCATAGATGGGTTAATCGTGCAGCGGCACCGTTCTCGTCAGTGCCCTTTTGAGTTGCCCGAATTCTCTTCTTGCTTCCTAGAAGTCATGCATGCAGTATCAACGACCCTAGAAAATTGTTAGCCCTTGTTCTCGTTCAGTGAAGTCAATATGCGGAAAAGTTACCGTGGAGCTCTGGCTCGACCCCCTGCATTAGGAGGTGGCCCCCACGCGGAAACGGTGCCTTTTGGCCAGAGTGGCTCATGATGAACCAGTGTTTGAGCCTCTGGGGGCCAAACTGGGGAGATTGCGTTAGATCGACACTTCACTTGCAGGGATTTGCTGGTAAAGTCTGTTGTGGAAAGGGGCATTGCCGGTACAATATTGAGCAGTGGTGGTGGTGGTGGGAGAGTTTTAGTAGGCGAAGTCCGGCTGGCGGTCGGTTTGTTTGTTTATGGCCCGACCGCCCGGCCTCGTGGGGGTTAACTGAAGATCATCTTACTTGTATTTACTCCGGGCCAATCTCCCTCTCCGAAAGCACAGTTTACTGTGTCTATAAATATGAAGATTAAATCGAGCGAATACCATGTGGTGGTGGGTACGAAAATGGGAAGCGGGCTGAGAGGAGATACGCCGCACTTGAGTATAGTCTATGGTGTCTATAGTATCTATAATGCTGATATCAGGAACGTGAAACTTCATTAGATATAAGAATGAAGTTACCTCGACCCGACTGCGCAGAGAATCAATCTGTTGTGTTGGATTTTGATCACGAAGGGGAAATAAGGTGAGCCATGGTTGTATATATTTCGGCTGATGCTGGCAGCCACCCGCGATAGAAGAGTATTCATGTAACCCTCTGGATTGTGCGTACCTGAGAACAGCAGTCACCCATTTCTTCAATACTAACACCTCCCTTATAACATGAACTAGAGTCGTATGCAGGCCATCCCATCCACTCTATGATGGTCCCTGCTGGACAAAATGACTACGGTCCCGAAACGACTCGGCTGCACCGGAGCCCGCAACAAGCAACCTATTCCTGACATCGGCAAGCTGCCTAAACCCCGCAGACACGGCGATTTCGCCAGACACGACACCCAGAAACACCGGCAGACTTTCCATACACAGGACGAGAACGGAATCGGTCAGCCCCGGCCAACCATAACTGTTGGTATAGGCGGCTGCTCCAGCTTTGTAGAGCACATACCCGAGATAGTTCAGTTGGAACAGGTGCTGGTGACTTGATGAAAGTTGTTGCAGCGATTCTAGAGCGACCTGGCCTCGGACCAACTCAGTGATGTCAATCTTTTTACGGACATTCAGCGCTTTTCGCAATTCTGCTTCATGTTTCCGAAATCGCTTCAAGAGGGGCGCGCACGCTTTCTCCTCCAAGTTTGTTTTCCAAATCCGGTTCTCTCTCAGTTTCACAGCCTGCGGTGTGTCTAAATCTTGGCTCAGATGTTTTATCACAATCAACAAGATCAAGACCATTGATTGATTAGAAGGTCTCAAGACTTGGGCGACCCATGTTTGAAGCGTCTCGAAGGACTCTTTCGTTAAACGTACGCTTTCTTGCTGGTGCTTTGTGAAAGAGGAGTAATCACCACCCACAATTCATTTCAACGTGAGGAGACTCAGCATGAGCCGATCCACATTTGGAAGCTCCACATTGAACAATAAGAATGAAGGGGAGAGCTCTCCGTTCGGTAGACGGCCGGATTTGCGTGGCTGTCCGACCCTATCAGCTAACTCGGCCTCTCCTAGTAAGGTAATCTCGTTCTCGAATTCGCGCTCGAACTTCCGAATTGCGTCATCATCGGTCAGATGTTCAAGCTCCCATTCAGAAGCGATCTCGGCCAATGACTTCCTGACAAACAGAATCGTAGACCCTTTCCCGTAAAGTAAGTTTACCACTTTCTCATGCTTATTTTGCCTCGCTATGGAGATTGGTGCTTGGCCGTCGATACTTCTTGCCTCGGTGTCTCCACCCTGTCTGATTAATACCTTCAACACATCTAAGTGTCCGTTCCGCGCTGCCAACCAGAGGGGTGTAGCCTGTATTCGAGATTTGCTATTGATGGCAATACTCTTCTCTCTCAGAAGCGTTGACACCACAGCCGGGTGGCCCTTCTCAGCCGCGTGATGGAGTGGTGTATAGCCTTCAAGATCAGGCAAGTTAATTTCGCATAAATTCAGCAAGCGCCTCACAATCGAAGTAAAACCGAACCTTGACGCAAAGTGCAGAGCTGGAAGGCTCTCCCCAATAAGGGGAAGGTTGCATATCTTGGCGAGCTCCTCTTTATACGACATAACGATCCGAAGAAGAGGAATATGTTGTTCTCTGACAGCCCACCCAAGCAGGCCATGGAGAAACGAGTGGCGTGAGCGTCCACCCGCCACCCAGGGATGAAAATTCCAAGTTTCATTGAAACATGTCGCAAGCTGCGTGAAGCTTTCCCACACCGGAGACTTAGGTGTTATGTCTCTCGTCTGCAATGCCCAATTAGATACAGCGTAATCGAGGAATTTGAATTGCTCCCCAGGTGAGTCCGTACGGACCGGGCGAATGGGTAGTTTGATCGAAGCCTTCTGAATCTTCGGCGCACGAAAAAGAGAAAACAAGGAGGACTTCATCGCTTCACCGGCAAGCAAAGCTAGCGAGACTACTGCCAAGCCTGTTGGGTTGTGATCCCGTCCTTGCGTCTCAACCTGTAAGCTAAAGTTTGAGAAAGAGAGATAAGCAACACAGAACTCCCCACATTGGAGATTTCCTCGCGCCTCGCTCTCTAGATATCTGGTCTCATGGTCGGCTCGATGACTCAGAAGGAACTTTTTGACCGACGAGTGCGCGAAGCGAACACAGCCATCAGTAGGGTCCTGAACCACGAGATTAGCGCAGCAGCCGAGCACAAATTCGTCCTGGGGTACTTTCTCGTGATCCCAGCGAGTATCATGGAGATCAAAGGCTACTGCTTCCTTCAGTTCATCGATATGCAATGGTCTGGTAGCAAAGCTGACCCATTTAAGGACCTTCGCAGCCCTGGGATCAGACGCAATCCGCTGAGTACACAGCCTATACGTTTCCTTCAAACCCTTAGGAAGCCGACGCAAGGCGGAGCGCACCTCTGCATCGGTGAAGCATGTCGACCACAAGATTTCGAGAATAAGGTAGACCCATAGAAACCTGCTCGAGTCAGTTTACATACGTCGATTTTGTAGGGTTTCCGACATACATTCCTGAGGCCTCAGTGAGAAGCACGCGTTTGATCTCTTCCAGTAAGGAACAGTCACTGGTAAGCTTTCTAAGCATAGACTTGTCATCAATACTGGCTTTGATATAGAATTCGATATCCTGGGTAACGTGATTGAATGTTGAGATTCGGAGAGCCCACGGCATGAATGTAGCAATGTTCACGTAGCCTGGTACGTGATTCCTGCTCACCAACATGATCTTCGATCCATTGGGTGGGCTGGCAGAACTGAAGGTTGCTCGAATTAGCAGCAACATTTTCTGGCATTCTTGCTGTTCTAGTGCATCGAGTCCGTCAAGAACGTAGATTGTGTTTGGCATGTATGAGAACAGAAGGTTGAAGATTTCTTGCAGGTCATCATAGTCTGGTACCCTTCGGTCTCTTCCAAAAAAACGCTCCAGCTCATGAGCGACATCTGGCGGAAAGACCTGATGCGATTCGTACAAGAGCTGAGCTAATTGCTTGATTAGACTGGCAAGAATGTAGGAAGCCTGTAACGAGCCAGAATGCTCGTTCTCACAATAGAAAAATACTGTAGGACAATGGCAACTGGAGTTCTCAAGTGCGCGATACTTGACAGCCTCAACGACGGAAGCCGCGATGATAGTTTTACCTGAACCAATTTTCCCCGAACACCAGAGGCTGGACTGATCCAACCTTGTAAGCCATGCTTTGAATGTCGCATGGTTCAAGAACCACTGAGTTGTTCCAGGAAGGCGCTTGTAGGCAAGTCTTCGGTGAACCTTATCATGGTCATAGTTCGAGATCCGCTCTAGTAGCTGTACGATGTCCATGTGTGGACTTTTCTTGCTTATTTCGCCTGCAGATGTTTCCGACCCGTTTGGAGTCATGAGACCATGTTGAGCCAGCTCCGAATCCACATGAGGTGATGGCATGTCAACCACTTGCTTGGTATGAATCATGGACAGAAGCTCTTTGGTATATGCTGCCGCCGTGGCAGCTGCATACTCTTGCCACTGCTTGTTTTTATGAGAGTCTGCATAGTCACAGATCCCTCGGATCACCAAGCAAGGGAAGTTGTCCATCAAACCAGCTGCTTCCATCTCGAAGCAGAGAATACCAAATTCGTTTGCTAATTGATCTCTTATACGACCATTCTTCATTACCTGGTTTGCGGAAGCAATAAGGCCGTAATGAACCACGGGGACATCATAACCTCGATCGGGCCGGCTTTTCCTTCTCCCGAAATCACAGTTCGCGCAGCTTATCCCAGAGTCTTCATGATCATAGTCAGGCTCAAACAGCACATCTTGCTCTGCACCACGGTAGGTGAATTTGTCTTTCATTTTCGGATACCTGCATATCATCTCAGACAATATGGTGGGAATATTGCTTGGTCTCACCATGTGCTCCGCCTGCAATTTGGAGACCGCAGTCAAAAGTACCGACGGTGGTTTGTTAAGCATGCCGGTTCTTTCAAAGCGGTTGTTGCTTAAAGTCTTTCCGTAGTCGTACTGCACGATCCCGCCATAGTCCCTCGTTGGCTGGCTGACCACCACATCGCCAAGCCGGATGTCGCCTTGTGATGGAGCTGCACCTCCGATGCCGACCATCAAGCCGAACCGAATCGATCTGAAGGTAAATTGAACCTGACTGGCGATGACTGCCGCTGATGTTGTGCCATATACCCCGGCGGGAAGGCATACAATGACAACATTATGCCCGTGTATGCTGCCGAAGATATAGCTATTATTGTCACTCAGATCAGTTGGCAAGTCCGGATGTCTCTCGTCAAGCATTGCGGCTGCAGCCGCCATCTCCAAGGGAAGTGCAGAGATCCACGCGATTGTGTAGTCATGATGACGGTGAATCCTAGGGATTGTCGCCATTTCAGTGCTCTTGAGTCGGATCTGTATCGGGAGGCGGACTACTGCCTGTCGACCCAGGGTGTCGATGCACACGCTTCAATGGGCATACCTCGACATTCTCCATTGGTCGACTAGATTGCGTATTCAGCAGCCATTCAGTCGAGCGTTCCCTTCGTTCAAGAGCTATGTAGTTCAAACCAGAGCCTAGAAGCCGAAAGTCATGTGTGGCATCATCAGACATGGATTGAGATTGCTGAGGGGAGCGTGAGGCTGAAGCAGCTGTACTAGCGCAGAGGGCCAGCAGGACTAAACAGGACTAAGCAGCATTGGTGCCTGAGGCATCGACTATGCGCACAATGCGGGGAAAGCTTGCATTGAAGCGCAGGCCAGAACTCTACTGGGTACCTGGAGGGTTTACAGGAATCTTAGATGTCTTGGAAGTCAATTTTCGATCAAGTCAGGACAAGTGGAGATACCATCAGTCGCTCATATTCCACATAGTCTGAGTTTGAGTAACCACCCCCTTCTGCACCGAAATGAACTACTTACTACTGTGTATGTACGTACTTGGTATGCTGGGTGTGGTCACATGATACGGGGGATCTCTGTCGTCATTCGTCGATTTCCTTCCTCGGTTACCAATTCCGACATACTCATAGTTAACCAACTGCTCAGTAATTCTCATGATCGTTACCTTTTCGACTCCTGCTTATGGATCCACTGGCCATTGCTCATTCTCCTTTTTGAGCAATTAGGCAGTCACCTAAACTTAAGTTAAGTCCAGCTACATGTGTTCATGTGTCCGGCCGGATGGTCAACTCCCGCCATCAGACAAACAGTGAGCAGACCGCAATTGCCACGGGCCGGGCAGATGCAGTGCAGCGCCAGTGCCCAACCGCACCAACTACCGCGATTACCCCCAGGTGTGCCTGGCCGGATCTCGAGTCGCCGGACCCCACACTGGAAACTCTGACTCTGCTGGGTACGTACTGTCCTCAGTAGTAAGTTAGAGTCTGTGGACGGACTGTTACGAGTACTCTCCCCTCCCTTTCACGTCTTCGGCCGGAACTTGTAGATCATCTGCCCCTCTTGTTGATGGCGTGAGCATGGCAAATACGCATTCCTCGCTGCACCCGCACCTTGGTTGCGAGGGGAGGGAGGAGGGGTCATCGACAACAGTATGACAACAAGGTCCTTCCTCCTTATCCACTGATGGTCGTAGGGGTCAATTGCAGGTTGGAGTTGAAGTTGCACTGGAGTACCTTGTTAGGTATCTGAATCCTTCAATCCGCCATCGACTGGCCAGATGCATCCAAGACCAATAGGGTACCTGCTTAGCTCAGTTCTGACATGCAGGGAGGACTGGTGGCTTGAATCAGTAAAAATGAAGAGCGCACCTCAGATGACACTCGCTCCCTCCTTCATCCCAACTGCCTATGCTGCAAGCCGATCGATATTTCGGCGGCTGCAGGAGCCATGGAGCCATGACGATTGAGGACCGTTTTTCCGCGTGCGCGTTATTTCTTTTTCCCTTTTTTCCCTTTTTCTTCTTTTTTCCTCCCCTCTAGCCAGTTCGCAGGTCGATGAGTGGGCCTCAATGACCCCATCTGGACCCTCCCCGCAACTCCTCCCGAAACACGCTCATGCTCATGCTCATGATCTGATCTCGGGATTCCAGAGTGACTCCTCTGATTCATACAACCGCCTCAACTATAAATCCCTCATGGTTCCCACTCTCTGCAGGGTGTTTTAATTCTAGCTAGACTTGATCGATCCTCTACTATACCTAAATTCGAGTTGCCTTACCTCAACTTTCCACAAAGCTGCTAGACCGACACACACACACATCATAATACAATACATACCTCGAACTCATTGTCCACCTCATCGTGTCGCGTCGCATCGCATCACACCAGCCTCCATCTCCAACACTTTGCCCCTCAAGACCATCACAATGATTGCCATCCAATTTGCCCGCCCTACCGTCCGCCATTTCTCGGTGCACCGTCCGCGCCCCGACACCCGCACTTCCCGCTTCATCACCAGTTCCTGCCTCTTCTCGGCGGTAGTTCTTCCCTTCATACCTCCGGCGCTGGAAAGCTCTCGGGAAAAGAGCAAAGGCTATCCCACCCACAACAAGTGAGTCTCATAATCCGCGCGTGGTGATCGCTGCAACCCTCGACTGACGGAATCGTTCCTCTCTATCAGGCCACACCCCCCACTCTGCTTCCATGCCCGCTAGACCGCATATATCCGTTCGGATTTAATTCCACGAGTGGGGCCATACTTGCAGAGACAGACACAACATCACTTTACTCGTGTCATCACGCCATCCTTCGATCTTCCTACCGTCGGATTTTTGATCCTTTTTTTCATTGTTGGCTGGCGTATGGGTACTGGCATATACCTTTTTCCTTTCCTTTTTTTTTAATCACTCTCTCAAACGACATTTGCTGAGAGAATTGCATCATGAGAAAACCCCACATATGGATCTTCAGGGGCATCGAGGAACTTGTCTGGCTGGCGTTTAGCTTGCGAACTTTAATAATTTCTTTTGTTTGGCGTGACCGTGCGAGAAACGCTTGTTTTTGAGGGGAGAACTGCGTACTGGACAGGTTCCAGTGGCAGTTGTGCCGAACGGGCGGATTCTTGTTTTGTCTTTCCCCCCGCGGTCTCCTTTCATCACCGCTACCGGAGGTGCTATTTGCCCTGAGATAGTGGATAACGATGATTACGACTATGAGATAGCTAGCTGTCTAGCAGCAATACAATTCGCGTTACTAATCAACTAAGCGATTCCGCACGAGAATGATCCTCCAGGAGTCGATTTGTTTTCGGATATAGAAATAAATCAGGCTCTAATTTCCCCGGATCTTCACGAGATCCAAGACATGCACGAAGTAGTGCAGACTGCAGAGCGAATCAAGCTTTTCCACCGGAAGAAATCCACCCCCACGAGCCAAGCCATACGTGCACACGCGGATACGCACATCCATCAAAGAACCGATACCCGGAAACGGTAGAACCTATACATTTAGTAAGGGAAACATTATGGTACAGTAGCACACACGAAAGATGTCACCGGCACTTTTCGCGTTCCCTGCCTTCCTCCCACACCAAAACCCCCTCCCTCTATACCCAAGTTTTGTTTTGCTTCTACCCTAGAGCATCCTGCAACGCAACCCCCTAAAGCCGATTCCCCTTCGGCGGCCGAAACGGCTGTGCGGCCTCGTACTTCCCCTTCTCCAGCACGCGGTCGGCCTCGGTCTCGGGCTCGTGGCGCGTCGCGGCCGGATCGTGGCTCGCCTCGGCGCTGGGCGAGGCGACGTCGTCGGCGGCGTTCTGCTGCGACCGGGCCAGTTGGGCGGCGCGCTTGTGGCTCGGGTCGTCGGAGGGCACGGGGGTCGGCGTGGTCAACGACATGGCGGACTGGCGGCGGTGTTCCGCTTCCATCGCAGCCAGCTGCGCTTTGCGTTTCATCTCCGTCTCGAATCGGGTTTGGCGGTCCGCGTTGATGGATTTCTTTGCGAAGTAGTAGGCGCCGCCGCCGGCTTTTTGGGGGCTGTTAGTTTTGGTAACGGGGGTGCGGGTTGGGGTGTGGTGTGGTGATTGGGAGGGAAGGGTGTGGTGTTGCGTTGCGTACCGACGCAGAGAGTACCCCATCCGATCCTGTTGGGTTGGGAGTCGTGTTAGTTGAGGCGCATCTTGAGACGGTGCAATGGCATGGCTGTGGTGTGTTTGTGTGTTTTGCGGGCTTCACCTTACCAGGTGGATTTGATCTAGTTGTTGAGCGAGAGGTGAGGTTAGCGAGCTTGAACCTTGCCACCTAGGTGGATGGGTAGATCCAGTCGGTCACATACTGTGTTCATCTTGGATATATTGGCCACTTCCTGCACACAGTGTCAATTCAAGGGAATTTGAAGGCCGAAATGAGGAACTCGGACGGGGAAATTGAATGCGAGCCTGAGATTATTGAACTACGTCAATCACTGCCGAAGCCCTTCGGCCGAAACGCTGGCCAATCGAATTGCCCACACGGCGCCGACGCCACATGCCGCTCGTCGGGGCTGAGCAGATCCCATCATTGCCTCAGGCTGCCATACACCGCCGAGCCTCGCCTCGCCTCTTCCGCTCCGCAATCGATCGATCTTCTTTCATGCTCCTCCTCTTCTACGCCTCCTCCTTCACCCTTCATCCCCTCCTGTCCCTTATCGACCACCGCCATCTATACCACCAGCAGTAAATAAAAAAGCTTGTAGGTGCTTTTCGTCTGATCGGGATATGGTCATACTTATTTGAACGGCTCACTAAGGGCGCCGGTAGCCTGTCGGGAGCAAATTCGATACCTTCCTTGCCTCTGTCGCGACCGCACGGAATCGCTTTTGCACAGTATAGAAACATTATAGACCTCATTTCTCAGGAATAATCCCCTGGCACTGCGGGACCGGACAAAATGCCGCCGGTCAAACGCAAAGCTTTAGATAGTATGCCATGCCCATCCCACCGCCACCATTCCGGGGGGCGTGTCAGAGCGATTCCATTCTGACTTGTACAGGTGGTCGATCGAGTCGAGCCTCGAAGCGCGCCACCCCCGTGCCTGATATCAGTAGCGGTGATGAATATTCGGACTACGAAGAGGATGTCAAGGAAGATAACCTGAAAGGTAAGCAAGCTCAAGGGCGGAACAAGAAGGGGAGAAAGGCCCAGAACGAAATCACTGACTTACACACCTCCGGCGTTTTGCTCACAGATGTCGTGGAGAAACTCAACATCGAACATTTCAGCAAAAAGGGCGGCGGCGCCATCCAGAAGCAGGACCCCAACTTCGGATACAAGGACTTCTCGTCCCTGGCGTTGAAGCCGGACCACGCGAATCGCCCCCTCTGGATCGATCCGCTGAAGGGCACCATCACCCTGGAGAGTTTCTCCCCGCTCGCGCCCCAGGCTCAGGACTTTCTGACCACGATCGCCGAACCCCTCTCCCGGCCGACGCATCTCCACGAGTACCGGTTGACGGGAAACAGTCTGTATGCCGCGGTGTCGGTCGGCCTGCAGCCGCAGGATATCATCAACTTCCTCGATCGGTTGTCGAAAACGCCGCTCCCCGAGACCATCAAGTCGTTCATTATCGATTTCACCAAGTCGTACGGAAAGATCAAGGTGGTGCTGAAACATAACCGGTTCTTCGTGGAGAGTACCGACCCTCAGATGCTGCAGATGCTGCTCCAGGATGAGGTCATCGGGCCCCAGCGATTGCAAGGGTCGGAGGGTATCATCCAGCAGGCGGCGCCGAAGATGGGCGGTCTGGTCATCCCCGGTACCAAGGATGCGGCGGGTGTGAAGCAGACCACGGACCAGAAACCGGCCGAGGATGCGGCGGGGGAGGCGCGGCGCGAGGACGACATCCTTCTCGCCATCCGGGACGATGACGACGATGAGGAACAAGCACAGGTGCACAGCTTCGAGATTCCGAACGAGGCCGTCGAGCCGGTCAAGGCGCGCTGTCAGGCCATGGGTTGCCCCGCGTTGGAGGAGTACGATTTCCGGAACGACGAGATCAACCCGACGCTGGATATCGACTTGAAGCCCAACGCGCGAATTCGAAGTTACCAGGAGAAGAGCTTGAGTAAGATGTTCGGTAACGGACGTGCCAAGAGTGGAATCATCGTCCTGCCGTGTGGTGCAGGCAAGACCCTGGTGGGGATCACGGCGGCCTGCACGATCAAGAAGGGTACCATGGTCCTGTGCACCAGCTCCATGTCTGTGGTGCAATGGAGAAACGAGTTCTTGCGGTGGTCGAACATCGATCCGGGCGACATCGCCGTCTTCACCTCGGACAACAAGGAGAAGTTCCGCCGGTCGACCGGTATCATCGTCTCCACTTACTCCATGGTGTCTCAGACGCGGGCGCGATCGCACGATGCGCAGAAGATGATGGACTGGATTCAAGGGCGTGAATGGGGTCTGATGATCCTCGACGAGGTGCACGTCGTGCCTGCTTCCATGTTCCGAAAGGTCACATCCGCCATCGCGTGTCAGAGCAAGCTGGGGTTGACTGCCACCCTTCTGCGTGAAGACGACAAGATCAAGGATTTGAACTTCCTGATTGGTCCGAAGCTGTACGAGGCGAACTGGATGGAGCTGGCCGAGCAAGGGCACATCGCCAAGGTACAATGTGCCGAAGTGTGGTGCCCAATGACCACCGAGTTCTATTCGGAGTACATGCGGGAGAAGTCCAGAAAAGCGGCCTTGCTGTACATCATGAATCCGCGAAAGTTCCAGGCTTGTCAATTCCTGATTGACTACCACGAGAAGCGCGGGGACAAGGTCATTGTGTTCTCGGACAACGTCTATGCTCTCGAGCGGTATGCGCTCAAGCTGAACAAGGCCTACATCTACGGCGGCACGCCCCAGAACGAGCGCATGCGCATTCTCGAGAACTTCCAGCACAACGAGCAGGTCAACACGATCTTCTTGTCCAAGATCGGCGATACCTCGCTTGATCTGCCGGAAGCCACTTGCCTTATCCAGATCTCGTCCCACTACGGCTCGCGTCGCCAGGAGGCTCAGCGCTTGGGTCGGATTTTGCGGGCCAAGCGTCGTAACGACGAAGGCTTCAACGCGTTCTTCTACTCGTTGGTGTCGAAGGACACGGACGAGATGTTCTACTCCTCCCGGCGCCAGGCATTCTTGGTCGATCAAGGCTATGCCTTCAAGGTGATCACCCATCTGCAGGGGATCGAGAATCTGGAGGGCCTTGCGTATGCCACGCCTGCGGAACGACGCGAGCTGCTGCAGGAGGTGATGCTGCAGAACGAGACGTCCGCGGAGGTCGAGCACGTCAACGACGATCTGTTCTCCGAGCGCTCGGGGGGCGCCCGGGCTCGCAAGGGCGCCGTCAAGCGGAGCGCGGCGACTCTCAGTGGACTGGCGGGTGGCGAGGACATGGCCTACATCGAGTACAACCGGAGCCGGAACAAGCAGCTCAAGGACAAGGCCGGCCACCATCCGCTATTCCGGAAGATGGAGCGGGAGCGACTGAAACGGAAGAAGGAGTTGGAGGACTTCGTGCGGTAGCTATCTTTTTTGATACATATTTGGAACTAGTATGGCAGAATGAATAGCTCGAGCATGAACTATATAGGCGGAACTATAAATACAATAAATAAAATAAAGAAGCCACACTGCGGAAGCGGCCAGATCTTGATAGCCACTGGTGCAGTCTACGAAGACACCAGTAGAGGTGGGCTACTAATTCCTGGGCCAGGATAACCCATATTCTAGGTAGTTGACTCATAAATCACCCAGCAATTCTGCAATATACCCGGACTGACCTAGTCAACGAATTTCGACCACGGAGTATACTATACTCTTACTCAGGATGACACCGCCGGCAGCCCCGAACGACGATCTAGATCGCATTTCACATCTCAAGGGCCGCTCCCCAATCCCCAGCAAGCCCGCAGGCCGGCAAGCCCCGAAGGCCGAGCAAATTTATAAGCACATCGTGTTATCATGGCTCCGACGCTCCGATCATGGGACCCTGTTTTCACCACAATTCACCCGACTGTTTTCTGGGGTTGACACCTAAGTTAGCCTAGCTTGAATCAGAATGACGTTTCCCTTCCCGAGGTGGACGGAAGCTCGCGCTTAGTCGGTCTCCGCAAATCAAGCAGAGGGAATTTGTTTTCCTGCTTTACCTGGAGGATCTCCAGGGTCCCACGCGCATTCGACTTGATTCGCTCCAGCTTTACTTTCTGATTTCGCATCTCGGTCTCTAATAAACCCTGGGCCCGTCAGTCCAGCCCAGACCATATTTCTTATAAACCTGGGGAAAGGGGGGCTGGCTACTGGTGGGCTCGATGTGTCGGATTACCACACAAATTACTATTGCTCCTCCACGGACTAGATGCACTACTATCTGTAGTAGCATCGGATATAAATCTCCTGCGGTGGGACGGTTACCCTCCGTGCTAAGCAGGACGTGTTATACAACAACTGGAAGATCAGGCGCAGCCACTCCTGCGATACCTCGCACCGCGCTACGGAGTAACCAACATACACATACACCAACCCGCCTCGCCCGGTATACAACCTATCAACCACAACCACCACCACAAACACCAACACCAACACCAACGAAAAAAATGGCAACAGCCCACCAAATCCACATCTCGCCTACGACGACCACGGGCATCTTCTCTGTGGCCGCCACGGACGGCGGGAAAGGGACTGGTCCCAATGAAGCCTCCGCCCGCGCAACCAGCGAAGTCCTCCAGCATGACCTCGAGCACCACCACGTCTTCTTCAATGATCTGGGATTCCACAGTACCGTCCCTTGACCCCTCTTTAAAAAACACCCTGCTAATCCAAGGGGAAGACCACATCGTCCACCACATCCTAAGCATCTACGCCCTCGGTGCCTCGGCGGAGGAGATCCGCGCCGCCTACGAGCGCGACCGCGCCTACCAGCGGAAAGCGATCCCGGTGGACGAGGCGGTCGTGGCGGAGCTGGCCGACCGGAACCGGTTCCTGGGGCTGCTGGGGATGAAGGAGCATTACTCGAATTTTGTGAGGTTCTTTCAAAGGGAGATTGAGCGGGTGGGGGTCGAGGAGGTGTTGAAGGGATTTTTGTTCGGGCAGGATGAGGTTGCGAGGGCGATGTTGGGGAGGCTTTTTGGGGGTTTGTTTTCCCTTTTTTTTTTTTTTTTCTCTTCTTTTCTTTCGGTTCTAGTGGCTGTTACTGGAGGTTGAGGGGAGGGGGAGATGTCTGGTACGGTTGTTTGGGGGAGTGAGTGAATTGGCTTGCTGACTATTGATGCGGTTGCTGCCACAACCTAGGGCTGATCCATCCGTTCATCCACCTGGGCTTCGGCCTGGAATTCGAGCAGCCCGCCATCGTGGCCGAGGCGCTGGCGCAGACGGCCATCCACGAGGACTGGACGGGCCCGCTGTTCTTCTGGCCGGCCGAGGAGCGGGCCGGGGGGGTCGGGCGGCGCGGGGAGAAGGGCCTGCTGGCGATTCTGGAGGCGATGCGGCGGGACGAGACGCTGGCGCGGTCGGTGCAGTGGGAGGATGGGAACAAGATGCGCGACGGCGTGTTGGCCCGCGCGGGCGAGGCGATGCTCGCGTACGCGGCCGAGTACTCGGTGTCGGCGGAGCAGTTGGAGGAGCGGACCGCGGAGATGATCAACACCGTGGGTGAGTAGTCCTTAGTCATTGCCCAGATTCGGGTTTTATGGTTTTGTTGACGGCGTCCAGTCTACTACACCAGCGCCGCCCAACGGCCCTCCAAGCAGATCAAGTTCGACTTCTTCTACCTCCACAGCCTCAACTCCTCCATCTTCGTCTCCAAGCTCCTCACCCTCCCGTTCTTGGACACGCAATCCAAATGCCGTCTGCTCGAATGGAAGGGCCGTCTCGACCTCCTCCTCTACGTCTCCCGCGGCGTCCCGGAGTTGTACCTGGATGAGATCCGGGCCTATCCGACCGCGCACAGCTGGGCCGAAATCTTCGCTTTCTGCAACCGCCACCCGCAGGATGACGGCCATCTGGCCAAGCTGGTCCGTGCCGTCGCCCACGGCGAGCGGGCCTGTAGGCCGTTTGAGGATGAGTGGCCGATCAAAGGTGATATGTGGCTGCGCATTGCCAATATGGGTAGGTCTACGCTCCCCCTCATAATCAATATAGACTACCCGGCAGGGCCGTTCGGAAGGTACTATTCTAAAGCATTGGGGCTAACTAGCGGGGATCCACTTAGCAATGGACTCAACATCCGACCACGATCACCACCCGATGTGGGTCCGATCCACCGGGTTCGACCAGGCCTGGCGCGAATTCGACGGGCGAGCCGAGCTATAGGGAAACGCGCTAGGCTTGCGTCATTGGTAGGGTTCTGAAGGTCATCCATGCTGGTTGGGGAGGCATGTATCGGGGTTATAGCGAGGTATGATTAGCCATGAGTGAGCAGTAGCATGAATGAATAGTAGAACCTTCATGAACGAAACGAAAATCAGAGAGAGAAGCTAGACCTGACGGTGTAGAACAGGGGCGAAGGGTCGAGAATTCTGGGATGGCTTTGTGCAGCCGGCACTGCACTGCAGCCCCATCGGGCGAGGATCACGTGGTGGGTGGGCGGCTGTGTATTGTACTGTACTGTAACCCAGGTGTAGCTGGGGTGTATTGTAATGTACAGCAGTCACCTACACTGTTTGTTCTCCCGATATCTTGAAGCCACGCTAGGTTCGAGTGACTGCCTCCATTTCCCCCCCTGGACCTTATGTATATGGTACCGGCAATCTTGGGAAGTGGTAGGGAGGCTGGTAGATGATAGCCACAGTAGGCTTGAAGTCCCAGCACCTGCAGTGTAGCCGATCACGTGTGTCAGTTTAGTTGATGTATCTACCTGCATCAACAGCCCCGTCAGCCAGCTCGCTCTACCTTACTTACCCTTGGATTTACAACATTGACCAAGCACAGCTCTCCCTGCATCTCCCCCCAAGACAGCCATGTTCCCCCAAACTCCGATCCTATCTCTCCAAGCCTCCTCCCTGGGCCCCCTCCTGCACCTTCCAAATCCTCTCCGACCTCCACCTCGAACTCAACCAGCAATATCTCTCTTATGAGATTCCTGCTTGCGCTGAACATTTGATCCTCGCAGGCGACATCGGCCGTCTGGCTGACTACAAGCATTATCGCGATTTCTTGCAAAGACAAACAGACCGCTTCAAGGTCGTCCTACTAATCCTCGGCAACCATGAGTTTTACGGCCTGTCGATCGCCGCGGGGCTGGACAAGGCCTGGCAGCTGGAGCAGGAGCCCTGCCTGCACGGACGGCTGATCGTCCTCAACCGGACACGATATGATGTCCCGGGATTTGATGTCAGCGTGCTGGGCTGCACGTTCTGGTCCCACGTGCCTGATGAATCGCGCGAGATTGTGCAGGCGAAGATTCAAGACTTCCGCAAAATCACGGGTTGGACCGTGGCAGGCCACAACGCGATGCACGACGCTGATCTCGCGTGGTTACAGAATGAGATCCAGTCGATCCGTCGGGAGGCTCATCACGATAAGACGATGACACGGGCAGGAAAGCCCTGTATTAGTCGTCCCAGGCGGTCGATTCTCGTGGTGACCCACCACGCACCCTCACTCGAAAGGACATCCGCCCCGCAACACGCGCAGAACCCTTGGAGATTTGCATTTGGCACGGAGATCCTATCTCAGACTTCCGAGGGGGTAAAAGTGTGGGTGTTTGGGCACACGCATTACAGTGCTGAGTTTAGGGTGGGCGAGGTCTTGGTCGTTAGTAACCAGCGGGGATATGTGTTGCCTTGGAGTCCAGCGACTGCAGAGACTGCATTCGATGTTAGAAAGGTAATACGTCTCTCATGAGTCGGGGGTGAAACTCATAGATCTAGTCATACAGAGCCATCCTGGGGAGTATTATACTCCGGATGCTTGGGATTGAGGGGCACCAGGAAGCTGAAAGAAAGGGGGGTCCGGGGGTTCTCCCCCGGAATACTTTATTCTTCGAGGACTTGGGGTTGGGGGATACCAGGGAGTTGAAAAGAAGGGGGGTCCGGGGGTTCTCCCCCGGGATACTTTATACTTCGAGGACTTGGGATTGAGGTTATCAGGAAGCTGAAAGAAAGGTCCCTTGGGATACTTTATACTCTGAGTGCTTGGGATTGAGGGGCACCAGGGAGTTGAAAAGAAGGGAGGTCCGGGGGTTCTCCCCCGGAATTGAGGGCACTGTTGAAGTATAGGTAATGGTGATGTTTCATGTATTGTATCTTACCGTGCTGTAATGACAGGGGTGGCAGCCTCAGGCGGCAGTGGCGGGCGGTGGAAGGAAGGAGTGGGGCGATCTCCCCAACAAATGCCTCGAGCCCGCTTTTTATCTACTCGCCATCCCCTCGCTTGGCCTCGTTTCATCCTCCGAAGAAAGCAGTGCTTTCAATTTACCTGTCACATCAACCCATCAATCTTGCTTATCCTCTTGCTTCTCTCTCAAGAAACACACACACCATGGCTGGGGACGACACCCAAAACAACAACCAAGACACCTATCCCACCCACCACAACCACAACCAACACCACCACCACCACCATCACTACCACGGCTGGCCCGAAGACGACAATCCCTTCGTCGCGATCCGGCGCTTCGCCGACGAACAGATCTCCTCCGTGCTGCAGTCCGTAACCGGTCTCCCCTCCTCCATCAACCCCCCGTCGGAACGCTGGGCCATCTTCGACGACCACCCGCGCGACAACCCTCGCAACCCCAGCAGCCAGGAAGACAGCGACTGGGACCATGCCCCGACCGCCGTCGCGGCGCACCACCACCACTTCTACCCGCGCAACCACCGCAGCGACGCCGACTTCTTCTTCAACTCTTTCTTCGACCGATTCTGGCTGGACGCGGACGCGGACAACGACGACGATTTGGGGGCATCGCGGCGACTCCTCTTCCAGCCCTTCGCCCACCGGCCCATGCTGCACAACCTCATCAGCGACGCCTCGCCCGCCTGGCCCGTGCCCTACCTGATGTTCAGCCCGTACTCGCCGCTGCATCTCGAGCGGCGGCGCGACCGCGGAGAGAACAGCCGGGGGGTGTTTTCGTCGCTGATGTCGTCGCTGAGTCTCTCCGAGGGCGATGCTGATGCAGCTGCGGAGCCGGAGCCGGAGTCGGAGCCGCGGTGGCGCGAGGCATTCGAGGATCTTCTGCGGCTGGAGAACGGGAAGCCCATGCTCGAGCGGGAGGACATGACTAGTACCAAGACAGCGACCCGGGAATCCGGAACGGAGTGGCTGCAGGGTCTCGTGAAGCGGGGCAGTCTCGGCGACCGGTGGAAGTACGTTTCCGGTGGTTCTGGCGGTGGTCAGCCGTCGTGGTCGACGATCACCTTCGACAACTCGCAACTCCTGCAAGACGAGAAGATCCCGACGAAGAAGGCGGAGGTCATCGACACGGAGGACCTTGCCCAGCCGGCTGGCGGGGCCGACGCGCTCACGGAGCAGGATCTGTACGACCGGTTCCTGGACGATCTCCAGGCCCGCGAGCAGGCGTTCGCCCGCGAGATCCACGAGAGTCCCCTGCTGCGCTTGCTGCTGGACGACCGCCGCCGCTTCAGGGAGTTGGCGCCGCGCGAGGGGCTTTTTGGTCGGCAGCAGGACGACCAGCCTCTTACCGATAATGAGAGTGAAACCGCGCACAAACCCTACGTGATCGCCACGCAGACCCGCACCGAGCGCGTCCGCCTCCCCGACGGCGCTATTCAGACCAAGACGATTCGCCAAAAGCGGTTCTCCGATGGCCGCGAGGAGACGAATGAGTTGGTTGACGTCGTGAATCCGCGGCAGGGCGAGCTGCCCCCACAATTAGATGGGGATGGTGGCGCCGACCACAGCAAGGACGGTTGGTTCTGGAAGGGCTAGCTTGGTGGTTCTGCTTCCACTTTCTTTCGCCTGCCTGGCCAGGGTTTCTTTCCGCATTATTCCCATTTGTCTTCTTGTTTGCTTGGTGATGTCGCTTAGCGTTTCTCGTCTTGTATCGCCATAACTCTACACTGCATTGAAAATGTTTCTTTTGTCTAAACCGGGGGTGTGGAGGCACATGCAGCATGCGTGTCTAAAATGTGAGTCATCAGTCAAAAGTTAGGCGTGGCCATTCATTAAGGTTGGAAGGTTAAGGTATGGGAGTTAGGGTTGGAAATCAAAGCATAGCAAATATCAATCATTGCTGTATGCAAACCCATCGAGGTAACCAATGAGGTCCATCCGGGGTGAAGTATAATATAATATAGCATAGCACGGCATTCTCCAGTATCCCATGGAGCAGGGCTGGGCGGGGCTGGGCTGGAGGATGCAGCCGGCATCTGCTTCGTGTGCATTGCCGGCATTCGAATCAGGGATTGTGCGAGCACGGGCTCAGGTTTTCCTACAGCATGCACCTACTTGAGAATGAGATCAGGAATACTAACTTATCAACAAACTCCGTCTACGTCAAGATAGTTATAGCTAACCTAGCTATTACACAGCATTGTATTGTGCTTGCTCTGTTGTCTATGCCCTGCCCTGCCCTGCCCTGCCCTGCCCTGACTGAATATTGTCATCCGAAGTAAGCATAGCTAGGCCACCGTAGAGCTTTGGATCGAACATCTACATCTACCAACTTCTGCATCGACCCCTGACATACCTTCTTTCCTCTGGGCAGTAAGCAAAGCAGCCTCAATCAGCCTTCACGCTCTTCTTCTGCGCCTTGCCCGCCGTCCACCCCTTCTCCTCCCAGTAGGCGACGCTCTCCTCCATTTTCTTGTACGCCCAGGTGAACGGGGGGTCTGTGTCGCATCGTTAGCCATGATGAAAGCACTCATCGCCCAGCCCAGTACCCAAAAAAGCCAGGACTCTCAGGAAGAAACGCAAGGGAAGAAGGGGAGGGAACGTACAAAGAAACTGCCGCAGATCATGCCGATTGTCGTCCGGCGAGTACCCCTCGGCGTGGTAGCTGGGGGTCAGCACGGTCATCTTGTGGCGGTTGATGCTGTAGTTATAGAAAAAGTGGCGCGTCTTCTCGTACACCTCGCGGGGGCTGAGCTCGTGGCCCCATTTGTGCAGCAGGCGCTCGTACATCGACCACGGCCCCAGCTTGGCGACCTTGCGCAGCTGCCCGAACACCGACAGCTCGGCGTAGGTGACGCCCATGTCGGCCTCGTCGGACTGCACGTAGGTCTGGGTGATGGGCTCGAGCTCGGCGGTGGGCGTGGCGTGCAGGAACTCGTGCAGGATCGGGAGGCCGAAGGCGGTTTGGGCCCAGTGGATGAACTTCTTGAGGTCGACTTTGCTGATCGAGCCGATGGGGTTGAGCTGGCGGGGTTAGCTTTGGTGAAGGGGATTTGGGTGAAGGGGACGTACGTCGGCGCTGCTGGCGTCGTATTTGGTTAGGTAGCCGCGGAGACTTTGATGGTTAGTGTACGGCAATGGTCAACGGTGGGGAATGCTCTACACACCATTCTGCAAGATTGTTAGCACCGATCAGCCACAGCATTGTTCGGGGAAGTACCATCGACGTTGGACGATCCCAGCACAAGCAGCCCTCCACCACCCGGCCGCTGGCGGACCGTCGGAAGCATCTGCGCGAACAGATAGGAGAGCACCATTCGCAAGCGGGCCTGGATGTTCTGCAGCGCCTGGTTCTCCGCGAAGCTGCCGCCGTGCACCTTGAACTTCGGCTGGAAGTTGGTCACCACCGTGAACAGGTTCGTGACGGCGGTGACGACCGTGTCGAAGTTGAAGTCGATGTGGTAGGAGCCGATCTCCGCGGCCAGGGTCTTGGCCCGCTCGCGGGTCTCCTTGCTGGAGTTCTGCGTGCCCATGTAGTTGGTGTGAAAGATGCGGCTGGGAAGGTTCAGTTTTGTCGTCGGCGAGTTGATAAGGTGGTGCTTACTTGCAGACCTCCTGGCTGGTGGACGGAAGCCAGGCTGATCCCTCCGGCTCCGCGCAGAGCCGACGGACATCCTTGATCACCTGCTCATTCCCCTGCTGCACCGCTTTGACGACCTCCCTGCACATGGAGTGCACAATGATGGCCGTCGCACAGCTGTCGATGCCTCCGCTCAGAGGAACGAAGTATCCCGCTGCTCCACTGCGGCGAAGGTAGTCCCACAGCCAGCAGGCCGGACCGAGGGCGATCTCCTCCTCTGGGGCATGGTAACGGGGCTGAAGAACCTCAGATGGAGCAAGACCAGGATCAGCCTCCTCGCCGGTACGCGACAACCTGAAATCCAGATCGAGACGGACGAAGGGGCTCTGCCTGCTGGCCTGCATGCTGCGGCTCACGCTGGAGCGGTACGAGCGGACCTGTCCGAGTCAGCCGACGCCCCCGCTCGAGGAGCAGAAAGAATACCTCTTCAATGTCCACAGTGGCAGTGACAACCTCGACGTCGTTGAGCGAGAATTGCGAGCCCTGGGCCACGATGTTGCCGTTGACGACGATCATCGCACACCCGTCGTAGTACAGACGATCACCGTCGCAGCCCTGCTGGTTAGCGTACAGATAAATGCCACCACTCTGCAGACCGATCAGCATCTCAACCACACCCAGTTTGGGGATATTCTCACCAATTTAGTCGCCTGCGTGATAAGGTTGACGCGGGTATCGAGCTTCCTGAGTTCATGGTGGCTGCCCGACGAGTTCGAGATGATCTCCACGCCGGCGAGACCGTAAGGAATATGGGGGCTACATCCATCGATCAGCACAGCCTTCGAACGGGCGGAGAACCGGGTTACCCATTGGGAGTGAACAGCTCCTCGCACGTCTCCAAGCCCAGGCACGTATCCCTGGTGCTGATGACTGCATCACCGAAGGGCACCTTGTACTGGCCGGTGATCTTGCCGACGATCTGCTCCAAGTAGTAATCCTCGATCTCCTGGGGGCGTTGCCAGGGAGTGAAATGTCTCATCTCCCGATAGTTGCCATCTGCATGAGATCGTCAGCGATTTGCGCATCACACAGCATCTGCCTGGAGGACCCCACCATTGGCAAGCCACATCTTCGGCCGGATCAAGATAATCTTGCGGTTGAAGAAGATCACCCTAGTCTTGTCAGACTACCCTCGTATACCCCCGAAATAGCAAGCTCACCGGCAATTGTACCGCACGTTCCGGTGACGAACGGGCATTCTACCATCCTGTCAGCTGCCGTCGCAGACCAGGCTATCTGACTTGCACAACTCACCCAACATCGACCACGATATCCTGACAGTCAGGGTGGTCGATGATGCGCGCCAGCATCTCCCACGAATGCAGGAACGTGTCGCCCTCGATGAAGGCGTCCAAGCAGCCATAGCCTAGTCCGGTGTCAACGAGTTCCCTTCAAGACACATAGACCATAGGCGATATACCGGTAATCTCCAGCTCCGGACCGACGCGCAGGGTGGCTCCGGCTGCCTTGGCCTGGCGGATACTTTCGATGATGCGCTCAGCATTGCCCTCGAAGTCGAGAGCCCATTGGTTGAGCGAGCTGCAGGTGGGATGGTTAGAACGGGGTTGCACGTAAGCCAACAACGCGGAGGAGCCACGTACCATGTTGCGAGAGTGACCAGGTGGCCCATTGTTGGAGTTAGAAAGTGGCAACCGACCGATTGGGAGGTGAGGATTGACAGGCTGGGGCGTGATTGATAAGAGTTGGAGAAATGCCACTGCCCCCCGGTAAGTCGTCGAGATGCACGGTCACGTGTGTGGGGTGCTTCCCGATTGCCCCTCAGTGTATTGGTATTACAGTCCTATAGCCACAATGGACTTCTACATCGGTGTAAACATTGTAATTTAAGTACCAGTGGCGCAGATCCTCGGCACGAAACCAGCTGATTAATCCATCGTTATCGGAGAAGACGAGAGAAGAGAAGAAGTACAAATGCCCATGTCTTCGGGTTCGCAGTTTCTTTTCCTCTCTGACTCGTGCACTGACTGTCCTCAATTACCTTTCTTCTTTCTAACCACTGCAGGCATCGAGTCCTGCATTCCCCTTCCTCCATCACATCACTTAAGAACCACAACCACAACCACCCACAATGACCAGCACCAGCACCGACTCCCTAATCCCCAACCCCGCGCACATCCAAGCCGAAACCATGCTGGCCCGCCAATTCGGCCGCGAAACCGCCAACTACTTCTCCAGTACGTCCCTTGCCCTTGCCCTTGCCCCTCAGAATCCCCCTTAAAACAGCACCCTCCTCTTCCCCCCTCAAATCTAAACCAAGTATACTAACCGACAAAGGCTCCCCCCTAAACCGCCTCTCCTTCCTCCGCTCCAACCACCCCTTCCTCTCCGCCGCCCTCAACCACCCCTCCACCCGCTTCGTCCTCCTCAAGGACCTCGCCCCGCTCACGCAGACCGCCTCCCCCGCCTCGCCCTACTACGCCCGGTACGACGAGATCCAGCCCCTCGTGCCAGCCACCATCTACGACCAATCCGAAGAGGAGATTCTGGCCGCGTACGACTCGCGCAAGCCGACCGCCGCGACGCCGATTTTTCTAGGGCTGGATGAAAGAACCTCCCCCAAAGACGAGGGGGCGGCAGCGTCATTCGCGTGGAAGATCTACGCCGGGACGCCGTATTTCGCGCTGGATGTGAGCGGACCGCGTGGCGGGGAGGAGACGCAGCAGCAGCAAACGAAAAAAGTGGTGGAGGCGTTGGAGGCGAAGGGATTGAGCTTTCTGCAGGCGCGCGTGGTGATGAGTTTTGGTGCCGATCAGGGTATGTCCCCTTTGCCTTTCCCTAATTCTGTGGTGCTGGATGGGTGGATGGATGGAAGGCTGATGCGATGTCGACGAGTGTAGCGGCGATCTACGCGCAAGCGCGCGCGCTGATCGACTGGAACACGCGCAACACCTTCTGCGGGACGTGCGGGCAGCGGACGATCGCGGTGCACTCGGGGACGAAACGGGCGTGCCCGGCGACGGACGTGGCGCGGCCGGCGGCGGGCCTGCCGGCGGAGCGGCCGGCGTGCAGCACGCGGACGACGATCTCGAACCTAAGCTTCCCGCGGACGGACCCGACGATCATCGTGGCGGTGATGTCGGCGGACGCGCAGCGGATCCTCCTGGGGCGGTCGAAGCGGTTCCCGCCGAACTGGTACTCGACGCTGGCCGGGTTCATCGAGCCGGCGGAGTCGGTCGAGGACGCGGTGCGCCGCGAGGTCTGGGAGGAGGCCGGCGTCACGCTGTCGCGCGTCGTCATCCACTCCTCCCAGCCCTGGCCGTACCCGGCCAACCTAATGATCGGCGCCATCGCCCAGGTCAGCGACGCCGCGCACGAGACGATCAACCTCGAGCATGACCCGGAGCTGGAGGATGCCAGGTGGTTCGACATCGCGGAGGTGGAGGAGGCGCTGCGCAATGGGGTCAGTGCGCTCGGCGATGGGCCGGGCCCCGAGTATAAGGAGGGCGCGTTGCGCTTGCCGCCGCCCACGGCGATTGCCAACCAACTCATTCGGGCGGCGATCAGTATAGATCTCCTTGGCGGGGAGAAGAACTCGAAGATGTAGAATAGATTAGACAGGGCTTAGACATTTGCTGTGCTTCGTGTGGGGGGTTTGTTTTCTTGGGAAGCGAAATGTTGTTCACGTTTTATATACAAGTACATGGTACCAACACCTCCCACAATTAACACAATTCTGAGTGTTATTGCTGCTGTCTACAACATCTGTTCATCCTATGAGAAAGCCATCGCTATAGCTTCCGGACTCAGACATCCTCACTCTGGCCCTATAGAACGCTTTAGTCAAAAGTGTCACTTCAGAGATTGGCGTACACAGTACCATCGCGGAGTTCGTGGATACTATCACGGCTAGTCGGCGAGCCCACCTCGGCGTACCGCCTGCCATCCCGCAGCTCGTGGATCGTGATGCGACGGTGCGATTTGCGCCGCCGAGAGCCCCCGGCGCCCCGGTTCGAGGTCGACGAGGCTTCGCGCATCTCGCCGCCGCCGCCGCCCGTCGAATTCACGCTCCCCGCGTCGCTCAGCCCGGTGACGCTGTGCGGCGTGGCCTCGCGGCTCTCGCGTTCGACCGACGCCTGCAGCTGGTGATCGGCGACCATCGCCATCCCGTTCTCGTGGTACCACTGGCGCAGGTCCGTGGCGTAGGTCGCCTCCTCGGGGCCGTATTCGACCGGCGGGCCGGAGACCTGCGCGTCGGCGCCGGCCGCGGTGAACACGGCCCAGGCGCTTGTCTCCACGCTGGCGAGCATCATGGCATGGTTGAAGCTCTTGACCTGGAAGTCTCGCAGGAGGATCGCGTCGCCCTCCGCCACGGACGGCAGGGCCGTCTTGTTGGGCCGGAAGATCTGCGCGAAGAGCATGGTTCCCGCCAAGGAAGGGTCGGTCAGCCCCAGCGTCAGGATGTAGTCTTTCTTGCCGGACGTTGCCCGGATCACGGGTCGCACCTCGGCGACCGTGGAGATCGTATCGATGAGCCCTCGGAAATGGTCGACCAGGGTGGCCAGCGGCGCGAAGTAGGACAGTTTGCTGCGCAGGCCCGGGTAGTTGCGATTCAGGGCGACGATGCGAGACACGTCGCCCCCAACCAGCATCACCTCGTCCCCGCCGTGCGTGGCATGGACGTCGGTCTCCTTACCCACGTGGCCGCCTTCGTCCCGGTGGAATTCCTTCTGCGACGGTGCAGAGGCATAGCTCTCTGTCTCGGAGCCTTCGTCTACCGAGACGAATTCCTCGCTTTCGACATCCTGCATATCTGCATCTACCTGTGTGGGCTCAGGAGTCGGCGGTATTTCGTTTGCAGCGGTAGCTACTGACGGAAGCTTTCCCATGCCGATCAACTGTGAAGGCTCCGGGGTGATCAATTGGTGGTCAAGTTGGAGGCTTGGACTTTGGCGACTCAAATCAGCGGATATAGGCAAGCTCTCCGAGGCACCATCAAGCGACAGGCCTGCATCCACTGGCTGCTGATCTGCCAAGGTTGTTTCATCATCCTCGGGTTGGATCATTGTATCAACCAGGATGTGTTGCGAATCGGGTAAATGAGTTGCTGCTGAGAATGTAGCCGACTCAAGGAGTGCAGGGTCAATTGGGAGATCAGCCGAATGCGTGAGAGGGCCAGCGCTGTGGTCGACATGTTCAAAATCAGGTCCACTCGACGAAAAGAACTCTAGACTTTCGTAGCCAGGGCCGTGCATTAGTGTCGTTGTTTGAATTTCTTGAATGCCAGCGGGACTTTCTGGGTTCTGGACTGGGTCCACATCATGATATGGCACAGGCGCAGACCCTGGCTCGTGGACCAATGCTTGCATATGGTCAGCCTGGTCGACTTCCTCTGCGACGTGCTCCTGAATGTATGATTCCTCAAGCTGCACAGTATCAACCTCTTTGGCTTGTGCCTGCTCATCCTCAGACTCTTCAGTCCCAGTATGTTGTCGCTTCACGCTTTCCTCGACGAGGATCTCCCCTCTCGGTTGCTCGTGTTCATCGACCGGCAATCCCTTCATCGTTTCCCCGTCACTTGCATCTTCTGCTTCTGAATGTACATTCCCCATGTCCTCATGGACTGAACGGTTGTCGTTTTCTCGCTCTTCCAGACCTCTTTCCGGCTCTTGTTCTTGCCCATGCCTTTGGTCTCGAATCGATCGTTCGTCAACCTCGGATACAACATCCCCTTCAGCATCTTCGACCTCAGCATCGAAAGTATAGGGAACATTTGTCTCTTCATCCTCGTCGACCATCTCCTCGTCGTGCACATCTTCGTCGTCTTCCATATCTTCCTCATCGTAAATATCTTCCTCATCATCAACGACTTCCGAGTCTGAAGCCTCATCGTCAAATTGTCCTGATCGTTCGGCGCTTGAAACACTTGCATCTCTCGGCCTTGAGTAAGCCCCAGGGCTCGGCTGTCCAGGCGCAGGTTCATCTTCGCTGTCACTGTCCAAAACAATGATCTCCGGGGAATTCCTTTTCGGTGGGGGCGCCTCGTGCCTGACATCCTCTGGATCCGACTCCGACTCAACACGGTCATCATATCCTTCCCCGTCGTCTTCGTCGTCATCGTACATATCCTCTTCGTCCAGTTCATCCTCATCCTCATCGACTTCATCCAAATCACCTTCATCGGACACGTCTTCCTCAAAGTGTTCGGATTCCTCGTCGAAATCATAGTGGCCTGCGGGCCCTTCGACACCATGATCTTCCACAACTGATCCTACGTCGTCGTCCGATGCCATATCGCCATCTGTCCTTGGATCGGGGATGGGTTCCGCGTCGTCCGCCACATCCTGTTCATTTTCGTCGGCCAAGTCGACCGATCGAGGCTCGGAGCCTTGGCTGGCAAGCTCGTCTTCAGGCTCCTCAATCGCCGATTCCTCTCCACTCGTGTTCTCAGCTTCAGAGTATTCCTCTTCATCTTGGGGGATATGACGGAGTTCTTGCTCCTGGTCGTCTGTTTCGCCATGGAAGGTCTCATCTTCGATTTCCGTCACGGTCCATTCAGTTGGCAATGAGTCGGCATCCACCATTTCTAAATCCGCATCTCTCTCTGGCGACGGAGCTTCAGCAGCCAGGGCAGGTGTTGATACATTCCCTTCCACGCTCCCTGCTTCCTCCACGATTGAAAGCCCCGAACCTTCCATGAGCAGCTCAGAGACAGGGGCTGGCTCAGCAGCTTCATTGCTGGGAGTACCTGTGGCACCCCCTGTTAACGGCCCTTGGGCTTGAAGTTCAATAGACTCGATCGCGATCGCTGCACGAGACCCAGCCTCGCTTTCTGCGTACGAAGATTCCCGGGCTAAGTCTGACTGCGGTGCAGCTAGCTGGAACGGATCAGACGTAGCTGGCTCGGACGTGATTGCAACCGAACCAAAGTACCCCTGCGGGCTATTTGAGGAGCTAATCAGTGGAGAGGGAATTGGCAGACCCGGAGAAGGAATCGGATTCAGCCGCGGAGTGTCTGTGGGAAGGTGGCCAGAAAGACTTGAAATAGTCCTATGCATATGACGCGAAAACTCAAGCCGCCGAGAAAGATCCGGCCGAAGAAATTGCGCATCCGGCTTCGGTTGGGCCTTTTCCGGGGTATTATCCTCACGAGCCTCGGGCGTCTCCGACATTCGGTCTACATCTGAGACTGCACTTGTAGGTTCTTCTTGGACCATAGGGACGGAAGGCAGCTGATCGGTCCCGCCGGTCTGAGGCGACACGGGTACCGTCGGGACTTCCGGGGAGCCATCC
Organism: Aspergillus fijiensis CBS 313.89; assembly: GCF_003184825.1. Classification (NCBI taxonomy): domain Eukaryota; kingdom Fungi; phylum Ascomycota; class Eurotiomycetes; order Eurotiales; family Aspergillaceae; genus Aspergillus; species Aspergillus fijiensis. Next base: position 187,183 of record NW_024468985.1, read on the forward strand.
GCTTCCTCAGCGGCCTCTTCCAACTCCGCTGCCGCTTGGTTGAACCAGGCCTCGTCGTCGAACATAGCCGTCCAGTCCCCCGGTATTTCCAGATCCTCAGGGCTGGCTGGTTCGTCCACCAGCCGCCAGTCATTGCGTATACTGAACCGCGTCCGTTTCCTCCCCTTGCCCGGAACGAATCCATCATCCTCCGCGAAGGGATCAAAGGCCGGATGCAAAGCCGAGCCAGCTATATGACTTCCGATCGACGTTCTTGAGTGTCCCAGGAACGCGGGCGATTGCCAGGTTGCCGAGTCGAGGCCGCGGGGGAAGGCACTGCCTCTCGGATCGGGGGTAGTCGGTGTGGACGTGGTACTCTCGGCAGCGGGCAGAGGCGACAAGGGGGGATCGATCTTGATGGTGGAAAGGTGTTGATCGGAGCGCCATACCTAGAACGCAATGAGCCACCACCATTTTCCAGGCTCTCTGTGGATTCACTCACCTCGACCAGAACCGTGGTCTCGAAATGCACATCCCAGGCGACGCTCTTGCCCGGGGTGAGAACTTTCGGGTCATTGTCGGTCAGCCTGGATCCATTCAGGCTGAGATACACATTGTCGCCGATCCCAACCTGCGACTTGGCGACCTCTTCCGCGATGTGTCCGTGGAAGACGACCCTCACTTGTCCGCCAGACCGCCGGAGCCGAAAGTCGGGCTCCGCCAGAAGCAGACTGATCGAATGCGTGGACGATGAGTAGGGCCATAGCAGAGCCACTACACCGCGTACAGAGTTGCTGGGTAGATTGTCGAGCGACGGGGCGAGCTGCGCAATGGGGATCAGGGTCGATTGAAGGTGTTCGGAGACCGGAGCTTGTTGTTTATCGTGGGCGTCCATCGCTGTGGCCGCTTAGTGGTCATGCGCGTTCCACATTGCCTGAGTCATAGGTACTGGCTGTCCTGAATTAAAACCTAATAGCCACTCAGGTGGAGGGGTTGTGCAATGGCCGACAAGAGCTGGAGCACAAAAAAAAGAGTTTCTTGTTTGGATGGCAGCACGCGCGGGAAATCGAAAGGATGCGGAGAGGAGGAAGGAGGAGAAGGAGAGGTTGTTGCGTCACAAAACCCGGCGTATTGGAGCTGTAATATTACAGACCTCTCTTTGTTCTTGCCGCAACCCACCGCCGAGTGGAGTCGGTAATGGTATGTCAACCCCATGGCACATTGTTCCAGGCTCTCCCACATGTGATGGAGTAGGATTGATTTGGAAAGAAAAACATGATTGAAGTTCCCATGATTGGAAATCCCTGTCAGTTTCAGGAATATTCTTTCTGCATGTCGAAGTATAGGGACGAACATCCAGAACATTTACTTGATCAGCCCATTCCTGATGACGGAGCACGAAATTCCCCGCCACAATGTAGTCATCGGCCACTGGAAGCCGCCGTGAACTACTACATTTCCCTTATCTCCTGCGTCGGCATATCTCCTCATCGTGCTCTTTCACAGAACAATGACACGATCAGGACGGATCAGCCAGATAGCCGTGATCGGCGCAGGGCCCTCTGGTCTCGCCGCAGTCAAGTATGAATTTGCCCCTCCCCGGACCTCGACCTCCAGATTCGACCGCTAATCAATAGCCCAGATACTTGCTTGCGGAGAAATATTTCGAGAAGATTGATGTCTTCGAGCAAAGGGCCACGGCCGGCGGCGTCTGGAACTACACTCCAGGTCCTCTGAAGGACAATCTCACAAGCACTGTACCCCAGACCGACCCCCACCAGCCTCCGGAAGGGCCAATATGGCACACCTCCGAGGGGCGGCAGGAGCCTACTTTTGTCTCCCCCATCTACGAAGCACTGGAGACGAACCTTCCCAAGGAGATCATGCGGTACAGCGACAAACACTTCGACGCGAAGACGCAAGTAATGCCCAAGCATGCCACCGTGAAGGATTATCTGCATGACTATGCAGAAGAGATCCGGGGTCTGATCCAATTCGAGACCCAGGTCTCGGACGTCCGAAAAGACGTCCTTGGCGCGGAGGGCTGGTCAGTCACCACGAAGAACCTGTGCACGGGAGACACAAGAACGGACCCGTACGATGCCGTGGTGGTTGCTAGCGGGCACTACGATCTTCCGTTCACGCCCGACATCGCGGGCATCAAGCAATGGAACGAGGCATATCCCGGGGTCATCCTGCATTCCAAGCTGTATGACTCTGCCGAGCGATTCCGTGACAAGAAGGTCATCGTGGTGGGCAGCTCGGCGTCGGGTCTGGATATCGGGAACCAGATCAGCCCCGTGAGCAAGGGCAAGGTCATCGTGTCCGAGCGAAACCAGTCGCTTCTTGCGTCCTCCGCGGGGGACACCAGCAAGGTGTATCGTCCTCAGATCGTGGAGTTTCTCCCGCCTGACTCCCACCGCAGAGCCGTTCGCTTCGAGGACGGCCACGTTGAGGCGGACATCGACGCCATCGTCTTCTGCACCGGATATCTGTACACATATCCTTTCTTGTCGGCGCTGGACCCGCCGCTCATCACCAACGGCCGTCGGGTGGTGAACACATATCAGCATCTGTTCTACATCCACGACCCAACCTTGGTGCTCAGCGCCCTTCCGCAGCGAATCGTTCCCTTCCCACTGTCGGAGAACCAGGCGGCGGTTTTTGCGCGGGTGTTCTCGGGTCGCCTGAGTCTGCCCTCGGAAGATGCAATGAGAGAGTGGGAACAGTCGACTGTTCGGGAAAAGGGCGAAGGGACACCCTTTCACCTTCTCCCCTTTCCTCAGGATGCGGACCATATAAATTTCTTGCATGACTGGGCGGCAGAAGCCGAGCCCCGACCGGGACTCGACAATGGAGGCAACGGCAAACCGTGCAATTACTGGGGCGAAAGGGAGAGGTGGATTCGAGGGCAGATCGCGGAGATCAAACGGACGTTCGGACAGAAAGGAGCCGAGCGTGGGTTGATCAAATCTCTCGCACAGCTGGGTTTCGACTTCGATAGATGGAGAAAGGAGCAGGAGAACCCGGCCGGTGCATCTCGTCTTTGAAACTCATCAAGCCTAGATATCCATTACTTAGAACTTCATTAAACTTAGATAAGCATTGCTACGCGGAAGACGAATACAAATTCTACGCACAACCTTGCTATGACAATGACCAGCCCCAAGAACAATGGGTAACGAAAGAGATATCTCTCCAGTTCTTGGTAAACCTACCCCGAACCTCTCACAACCCACGATCAACCTTGCAACCTATAGTTCCGGCTCAAACAAGGCAGCCTCCTCATCCCACCACTTGCTGAAAGTGACCAGTCTCTCAGTCCGCTCTTTAGCCATCTTCAGCCCCACGTCCGTCTACAGATCGAGTCAGCCTCGTCACTTCCTTACGCCATCAAACAGTCGCCTCCTCTCCACAAACCACAAACCAAAAAAAAAAAAAAAGCAAGCACATACCTTCATCATCCCCCCCAACTTCACCAACTTCTCATCAATATGAGTGCGCGACCTCTGCATACTCGCATCCGGAACCCTCGCACCGCCATACGTAAACATCCTGCCCACCCCAATCGCGCCCAGTGCATCCAACCGATCCGCGTCCTGCACCACCGCCAGATCCGGATAATCCTCCAGGACCTCCCTCACCTTCTCGGGGTTTTTGACTTCCGTCGAGTACGAAACATGGTTGACCACCTGCTCGACGTGCTCGATCTCGTCCTCCGCGACGCCCGCCTCCCGGAGCACGACGGCGACTTTGGACACCTGCTCCTCTCCGGAGGTCGACGGCGGTGGGGCGTATTTCTTGTCGTTGACGTCGTGGAGCAGACTTCGTTCGGGATGCGATGCGTAAGAGATGATACACCGCGAAAAGGGGGGCAGACTTACGCGCTCAGAAGAATGAGGTCGGGCCGGTACCATTCGTGGCGCTCGGACTCGGCCTCGAACTCGGCGGCCAGGATCTTCGAGGATAGGGCGACGACGCGCAGGACGTGGTGGAAGTCGTGGGAGGCGTCGTACTGGCTCATGTGCTGCTGGACCGCGCCGGCGACGGACTCGAAGACCGCGTCTTCTTCGACGAGGTACCGCCCGTAGTTGGACTGGCGGGCTGCCTGCAGGATCTGGCGGAAGGTGTCCATGATGGGTTTTGGGTGGTGGATTGTACTGCCCTGTACTTGAAAGTAGGCGGTTTGGTGTGCTGTGGGCAAGGTTAGAGTTGCATGGCTTGTGATAGGGGTTCCTTGGGGATATGTACTAACAGAGATTATTCTGAATATTCGAAGAGGACAATTTCAATGGCTGAGGGTTACGAATTCGCTTCGAAACTCCGTGTTGTTGCTGTTGTTGCGGGCTCTCTTTTTTTTTAATATTTTATTTTTCTCCCCCGCCCGCCCTTTGATAGCCCGATTTCTCCGCATACAGTACAGTAAGTTACGGAGTATCTCGATGGGATCTAATCGGCGGCCCGGATCAAAGAGGTCTAGTCTGTCCCTGCCTAAGGCTCCCAAGAGGGGCTGCCTGTCTGCAAGGACTACTGGGAACTACGAAGTGCTCTCCCTACCTAGTTCGGGGTGTTTCCAATCTTATGCGAACGCCAGTTCTGACCATGAGCTTCAGACTTACATTTCGAGCAAAGCTTCTTATTATTGTTTGCCTATCTTGCTTTTGGCTGGTTTCGACGAGCTTAGGGCTAGGGGTATCCAAGTCCGGACTGTCCCTTCTTATGGAGCTCCTCACCAGGAAGCATACACGAGCCGGTTGCGTGGATCAGGGTCTTACTACTATGGGCTTCGAAGCATGATCAATCAACGAACCAGTATCTTACAGGATTATCTGTAACACTAGAACCCTGTAAGGCTGCTGCTCGACTTTGAACATCTCTTTGTCTCTCGGGTTACTGATACAACACGGCTGATAAGGGTCGGTTCTGGTTCAGGTGAGGACGCTTGAAAGGCTTGCGCTCTCGACTTGGAATATCAGATAGATTAGTGGCTAGCAGCCCGGGATTCATATGCTAAGTACGAATGTGATGCTGTACCTAATATAGTGGGAAGACGGACCTGCCTCCAATTCTCCGTGTAGACCCCTCTTTGACCGAGACAAGTAGAAAGGCTATGAACGAACCGACACAGACAATTGAAGAACCTTCCGAGCGATTCCAACATTGTAATACTCTGCTTATCCCCGGCTTATGGAGGCTGACTCTGCTTGTTCCCTTCGTCCTTAGCCCTAAATGACTATACCCGAGGAGCATCACCGGCCGTTCCGCGGGCATCCCTGTCTGGTCAACCGTCAATTCCAACGCGGGGGGAGCGCAGAATCTTGTGAAACCGTCTCGAGGCTAACAAAAGTTTAAGACACAGCGACTCCACAGCTTCAAGAAAGATATCAATCCCAATCAACCGATCCTTAATCGGTAGCAACCCCACGGCCTTCTCTCCAAGCTCCGGATGACCGACTGATAAGGACCATCACGTGCCGGGGATCGCCCACGTTGTTTCCCGTCGACCTCCTCATCAACCACCACTTTCATTCACTTTCACTGCCTTTCAACCCTCCCCGAAGCCCGCCTACAGTCCCCTTATAGACTCCTCCCCCCCCCCCTAAAGAGCGCAGTCTTCTAATTGCAATTACCGTCGCTACTTCGGACTTAACGCCTCTCGGACTATCTCCGCCGCACTCCCTTTTTAAACTCCCAGCGTTTTATTGTTCCACTGTCACACCACCATGGATTATCCCACCTCGGCCATGCTTCCAGTCCGCGCATAATGTGGCGCAAGCGCAAACTGTCCCCTCACCAAGACAACAACCACACCAATATATCACGTAAAAAACGCTGGAAGGAGAACTATACTATCGTGTCGAGCGACGACTCGGACGACTCGGACCACGAAAGCAATCCCCTGGACGACGACGAATACTATATCAACTGTATACTCGACGAGACGGAGTCTCAATACCTGATCGATTGGGAAGGACCTTGGGAGCCCACTTGGGTAAATATATACATACGATCTCTCTGTGATAAGGCCCTGTTCTAACTGCTTGAATGTGTGATTAGGAACCAAAGGAGCACGCCAACGCACTTGCTGTTGAGACCTGGGAAAAGACGAAGAAACAGAAGAGTTGCGCTCAGAGTGAAGGCACACATCCGAGTAATACTCCACCGACGCAGTTGTCTTCCTCCCGCTCACAGACGCACAGCGCGGAGCAGCTGGTTACCGACCCCGTTGCTTCCGCACCCTCTCCGGAGCACACAAACAACGACCCGGGTTCGCCTTTGTTTGTCCCCTTCGACGGTACACCGGAGTTGCAGACTACTGAGGCGTACGGTTCGGCTTCAACAAGCCACTCGAACACACATTGTTCGGCGCCGCCCGAAAACACGCCGCGACCTTCATTCCGCGAACGCCAGTTGCAGGTCTTCCAGGAAGTGCCCGCAACACCCGTCCCCACCGAACTCCGCCTGCCCGGCGAGTCTCCAGACGCTCGATCCGTAGAACATCCGCGAACGGTGACCCCTGCCGCCAACTGTCACACGTGGGAAAGCGTTAGTGTTGTGAGTACTGTCCTGCGCGAGGGACTCTATCAAGGCAACACTGTCGGCTCTTCTGGATCCCAGCGGCCGGTGGATCGGGTAACAAGCAACCACGCGAGCGCCGTGGATGAAATACCGGAGACGCCATTTGGCCCATTCAGTAATTCCGAGAGTCAAACGGCGCGTTCAGCTCCCACATTTAATAGCGCAAGCTCGCAGTATTCAGTAATCTCTGCCAAGAACCCTCTAAGCGCAAGTACGCCGGTCTCGCAGCAGTTTTCATCACTTCATTATCTGTCGCAAGGTGATATTCATGAATCTAGTCTATTCTATACTGGCTAACCGTTGGACAGGTAGCAATAGCGCTGGTCGCTTAGGTTCTATACCGGAGTCAGTCACGGCGCGTGTTTCGCAAGCTGCGAAGGTCTTGTCTGCCAGTAAGCCAAGCTGCGAGTTCGCCTCCGTGACGAACACACGGGGATCATCTGTGAAGATGGATGGTCAGGACAAAAAAGGTATGTCTCTGGCGGAGACGATGGAAAAATACAGCCAATTCGAAGGGAGCACTCCGAGGGAGAAGCTCCGGAATGCATATGCCCAGCTGCGAGCGCAGAATGCGGTACCCCCGGAGCCAAGCGCCACGCCATCTTCGGTGGGTGAGGCTGGCGACATCGAACCATCGCCCGTCGCTTTGCCCGAATCCGCCGCCCCACTCAGCGTGAGGATCGACAAACCCTCGGCCCTTCATCCTGAACATCATTCTCCCGTGGAACCCCCGCCTGTCATCCCCTCGCCACCCCTGGAACCTGCACACATGGATCCCACTCAGCTCCACGATATACACCACGATGTACACCACGATGTACAGACTATTCAGCCGCATGCGTTATCAGTCGACCATACCGAGGAGTCGATTCCAGGATCTGTTCTGCTTGGTCCATCGGAATTTGCCATCTCGCTCCCTATGGACTCGAGGGTCAAGGATGATTACGAGCGAGTCCTTACCAACGAGAGTGATTCCATCCAGGAATTCATCAATGGCACTAGCACACAAGCAGACCAGGTACTATGAAGCAGCCCCCACCTGAGCCTTGTAGAAACTGACCATCCCACAGCGCGTGCGTCTACTGCCCAAAATGAAAGAGGTGTTGGAGTGTCTGAGCAATGTCGCCACCCATCCAGACTTGAACGTCACCAAACATCTCAACGACTCGCAGGCGGACCTGCGGCAAGAGGCTTCATGGGCGGAGTACTCGAGTGCCAAGTTCCTGCTTCTCTCCTACCTCGTGGGGTCTACAAGTGATCGCGACATACACTTGGTCATCATGGTGAATGGCGAAAAGACCCAGAACGTGGTCGAGCGGTTCCTGCTGGGCAAAGGCCTCGCATATACCCGCCCGCGCGAGGAGATGGGTCCTGGCACGAATGTCGAAGTGTCTCTGGCCAAGGGCTCGCTGAGCTTTGGCGTTCAGTCAACTCGCAATGACGGCATCGTGGAGACCTACAAAGCCCCTTCTGCAATCATCGCCCTAGACTCCTCATTCAACACCAAGATCCCCTCGGTGGAACACATGCGGACCACATTCGCTCGCCACGGGCATCTGCTTCCCGTCGTCCGCCTGATCGTGTCCAATTCCAGCGAACACATCGAGCTTTGCTTCTCTAATTTACCCGAGCTCCAGCGGGTGCATCTGTTGTTGCAATACACCACGCGTCTGAAGAACTCGGTAGGCGACCTCCAAGACGATGCGCTTGGGGTATCTGAAGACGCAGAAGAGCTTGTCTCGTATCTGTCGTCCGACAACCTCAACGCGCACTGGTCGCTACCGGACATTGAGCCTCTGCACATTGCGGATCTGCAAGCACTGCAACCCGTGCCTGAGGAGCCACCAAGCCGACCGGATGTTGAGTTTTCTCCCATGGCCACGCCTCTCCTGCAGAAACGCGCATTCGTAAGTTCCCGCTCACCCGGACGCAAGTTCCCCGGACCTAAAACAGAGATCACACAGACGGAAGACTCCAGCGAGCAAACCGCCAAGCGGCCCAGAATAGAGGAACCGCAAGATGCCAGCCAACTCACCGAGTCGACCAAATTCCCCAGCCAGACCCTCGACGGCGAGCTCAGATCACTGGAGAGCAATCTCGTTCAGTTCCGCAGTTCGCATGCGAACGAAGTCCAAAGACTCCAGAAGACGCTCGCTGAAACCCAGGCCCGCCTGCAAGAACGCGACCATGTCCTGGAGCAACTGCAGCACCGCTACGAGACGCGCACCAGGGACTTCCACAAGCTGCGCCGCGAGAGGGACAAGCTCGTCGAAGCCAAGACGCTGGCCGAGCAGCGCAGCGAGAAGAGCAAAGAGGAGCTGACCAAGATCAAAGACGAGCGCACGCAGCTGCGCCACGAGCTCGAGCAGGCACGCGCGGCCCTGAAAAGCGACGCCGGCAGCATGGCCGCGGAGCTGGAGACCGCGCGCGAGGAGATCCGCCGCCTGACCAAGGAGAACAGCGGGCTGGAGCGCAAGGCGGACTACGAGGCCAAGCAGACCGAGTACACGCGCGAGCAGTACCAGACCGCGTCGAACGTCGCGGCGCAGTCCAGCAACGAGAACCGCCAGCTGCGCGACGAGAACGAGACCCTCAAGCGCAAGGTGGCCGGCGACGCCAGCCGGCTCCGCGAGCTCAACCTCCAGCACGACGAGGCCCGCCACCTGGCCCGCACCCTGGAGCTGGAGGCCGCGCTCGCCTCGCGCGAGGACCTCCTGCGCCGGAAGGAGGAGGAGCTGCGTGAGATCCGCAAGAACCGGCCTTCGACCCGCTCGACGAGCACCCAGCCGCGCAGTCCCAAATGGACGGCCAGCCGCCCCACCAGCCCGGGCATCAACAACCATGGCGGGAATGGCTCGTCTCTGAGCACGGGGCGGGGCAGTGCGCTACGCTTCAGCTCGGAGATGACTTTCTAGTCCAGCGGCTGCATCAGCTCGGAGATGACGTTCTAGTCCAGCTGCTCTGCAAAGATAGATCGGGGGGCTACGAATCAACCCTTCCCGGAGAACACTTTTCACCCTTCCTCACACACCGCCAACCTTCCCTCCACATCCCAACCCCAACCCCTCCAGCCAACCCTTTATGGATGTATACATGCATGCACTATGCAAGCTGCACTACCACCTAACCACCCCCCCCCCCCCTTTACCGGTACTTATATCTTTCCTTGATTCATCCTGATATCCCTTCCTCAATCCCCCTCATAGCGACACCCTTGCATAGTCCAAGTCAAGTCCAAGTCCCCTCAACTCAATTTTCCACTCAAGCATACCCCCGGGGCACCGCTCCTTCATTCCACCATCTCAAAGCCCTATACATCACCACCGCCCAAAGGGCAAACCCAAACCCAAAGCGAGCACAATGTACGCAACCCATCTATCTATCTATCTATCTATCCACCATCTTCCATCTACCCCTCACACCGTGACTCCACGAATCCAAGACTCCAAGACTCCAATCCCAAAACCATAGATCCATCTATCAATCTAATCAACATCCCATCCCACCGCGCCCCCCACCCCTCAAATCTAATTGCTAGTGCATAGCTAGTCCAGACCACCCACCCAATTTAGATTCAATTTCGATCTGGGAGATGTGTTGTGTGTTCTCTTCGTAGAAAAGCTGAACCGTAGATATCTGCACGGTAACAGAGGCGCACAGAGATCCTCGAACCCCAAACCAGTAGGGTAGTCAGTCAGGGAACGGGACAGGACAGGACAGGACAGGACAGGGCAGCACGATACACCCCATTTATTTAGCTAGCTAGCTAACTAGCTAGCTGGGATGTCAGTGTCAGCGATAGGCGATGCTTAGTACAATATCCTACAAGGGTGGTACCAATCCGAATACTAAGTCGCTTGGGAAGCGTGGACAGAACCTCGTCTGCTTCCAGCTGTTTCAACACCATGGACAACCCAACCCTACAAGAGTCATAACGAGGACGAGACAAGCATGGTAGATCATGTACTTCCATTAGGACTAACCATTATAAAATCGTGACAACCAACAAAACATATCGAAACTATCTAGGGTAACAAAAGCAGTTGGTATTATTTGCAAAACAATGCAAGCATCCAGTCATTCTAGTTCGCCAAAGCATGGCCAATGAAGTTCGACAGCTCCTTGGCCTTCGTGCCCAGGGTCATGGTGAAGTGGTTCGCTTCTTCCATGATCGTGATGCCGCCGACGTTGCTCGGCCCCACAAGCGTGTCCCACTTGTTGGGTCCAAGGTCGGTACGGTTGTTCAGCAGCCAAATCATTTCACGCGGATCAGGGCTGCCGTCGGCAGCGGGTTCCGGACGTGGATCATTGGGCTTGTTACAGACGCCATCCTTGGCCCAGATAAGGAAGACCTTGGGCATCTTGCTGGCCCATTTAGGATCATCGAACGGCAGCGGTGCCGCGCGGTACGCATCCAGGGAATCGATAAAGGCCAGGAAGTGAGGCAGGAGCCAGGCCGGAGGCGCGGATCTGCCTTCGCCAAAGAATCCGATCGAATCAAAGAACCGATAAAGTCGTGGTGGAAGCTTCTCCAGCCCAATAGGGAAAGGGCTATCGAGAAGGAGGAGACGGTCAACTCGTTCGCCTTCTTCGAGAATCAGGTAGCGGGCAGCATCGTAGGCGCAAATGCCGCCGGCCGACCAACCGCCAAAGTTGTAAGGGCCTTTGGGCTGTCTGCGCCGCACCTCGGCAAGATAAGGGAATGTAAGCTCTTGGAGAGGGAACTTCAAGTTCTCTGGCGTCTTCATGTAGGGGCAGTTGAGTCCGTAGACACAGACGTCGGGACCAACCCGGGGAATCGTTGCGTAAGATGTGGCCGAGCCGGATCCATCAGGGAACAGGAACAACGATTGCGTAGCAGTCTTGGGATTGCCCTGTAGGACAATCGAGGTTGCCGGGGGGTGTTGAGCAGCACGCACATTGATATTCGACTTCATCGCCGGCAGCACCTCCGGAAGTCTTATAGGCTCCGGGATCGGCGCGGCCTTGGGCTTCAGGTTGAGAGCAGTCTCTACCTCCCCGAGAGTTTGATGCTCGATAAAGAACTCGCCTGGGAGATCCATGTCCAGTGTTTCACGGATCCTGCCTAGGACATTGAGGGAGAGAAGAGAATCCATTCCCATCTCACCCAAATTCTCATCTGCCTTGAGCTCATCATCAGCCACACCAATTTCATCAGCGATGATCGCACGAATCTCCTTCATGGTAGCATGCTGGTCGACTTCGATCACCATCTCCTTTTCGTTGGGAGGAGAGGCAACTACCGGGGAGCTAAGACCCGACTCGTCCGAGCCATCGTTGAAAGAGAAGCTCGACTCTGGATCACTGGTTGACCCGTCGCTGCTTTCCGAAGGGCTGATCTGAGCTATCAATCGCTTGAAGTCCTTGACGGTCGGCTGATCGATGAAAACCGACGAGTCCAGATCAAGGTTCAGCTCTTCACGGTACCGTCCGGTGATATTGAGAGATAGCAAAGAGTCCACTCCATAATCAGCGAAGACCAAGTCGTCCGAGATCTCGGACTCGGAGAGGCCTACTTCAGCTGCAAGGATGCTGAGTGCCCGCACGATAACGCTGGGTCCACTCGACTTCAGGAGTGATTTCGTGGGTGTAGGCGCTTTAGCACGGGTCTTGTTGCCTGCAGCAGGCACGGGCTTCTGGATCACACTTGCAGTAGGACGAACGGGGGCGGAGGCTTTGGCAGCTCCGGCGGGCGGAAGCACAGTGTCGAGAATCTTACGGGGTAATGCTTGGAACTGTTTGAAATCTGGTCAGCTTCCTGCAAACATGACTGCACGATAATGGGGCTTACTTGAACAGATCCGTAAACAGCGATGATGTCGTCGCCCTCGAAGACATAGACGTCACCAGCCCATATGGAGTTCTGCCAGGGCTGCATTCTGACGTAGGTCCTGTAGGTAGAGTCTTTAGAGAACTTCTTCAGACAGCGCATCGAGTCCCAGCCATGGTTCACGAAAACTTGCGACTTGGAGTCGGTGCCGTCACTCGCGTTCATGATGAAACCCGACAAATGCCCAAAACTGTCGATCCAGAACGGATTCCTATGGAAGTCTCCCGCCGGAGCTTCAAACTTGACCCTTGCAGTGGCTTCGTGATTATCGCTGTCTAGAATGACTTCGCGGATAGATTTGAAGTTGTCATCGTAGTCAACCAAGGTAGCGAAGAGCTTGTACACCATGCCCCTCTGAAGCCTATGCGCTTCTCCGTTCTCTGCGATTTCATGCAGACGGTCAATGCTCCTTTTGATGAGATAGGACATGCGCTTCCACTCTTTCTGTGTAGCAGCACAGTCAAAGAATTTCACCGTGCATGTTGCATGTTCAGCAGTCTTCTTTCCTTCCGTGGTGACCGAGTAAATCTGGATTGACACACGTTGCTCCGCCCAGGTTGCCGTTGCAGAAATTCTGAAAAGTTGCTGGCCACCTTTCGCTATAAGTGTTTTGGGAACAGACACGTCGGCCACATCAAGACCCATGTCCTTGAACTCAGGCTTATACTTATTGATTAAGTACTCTGCGAGCGTTTGAGCAATGTCGGCATAAAGAGACTGTATCAGTGATTAGCGCAGCTGTGGTAAGACGAGAATCCAAACATAACGAGCACTTACTGATGGGCAGAGATTGGCTCCGTTCACTTTATGTCCTTGAATGACGCGGCGAAGCTCCGGATGGTCAAGGTCATTCTCAACGACCACTGTGGACGTGTCTCCCTCATTTCGAGTCTCAATGACCTTTTGGGCTGCAGTGGTGAGATATTCGTACTTTGGTGCAGTCTCAATGGCTGCAACGGGCGCTCCCTTAGACAGACAGAAGTTATTGGTGTACGGGATCCAATAGTTCTTGAGGTCCCAGTTGTAGGCAGGGAGACGCAGTACTTGATGAGAAGAGCTGAAGTCTTGATGGTACTGCTTCCAGTTCAGATCAATGCCCGCCAAGTGCAATGCAGACATGCTATTTGAAAGGACCTTCCATGTATCCTCCTCTCGTCGAAGAGAGGCGATGGTGGTCACCTGGGGCCCAAGTGTTGCCTTGATCATCCCCGAGCAGATGGTGTGAGAACCCAGTTCAACCCACAGCGTCTTGTCATCGGCTAATTTTGCGTGCCTAATAGCTTCGAGAGCGCCAAGGAAGTTGACAGTGCCCCGACAATGGTCCTTGAGGTACTTAGCTCCGAGAACATCAGCATTAGCCTCTGTGATGACCTCACCAAGGAGAGCCGAGACGAAAGGAGTTGTGGGTTCATGGAATGTAACACCTTGGGCAAGAGCCTCGAATGTGTCCAAGATAGGATCAACCTGCGGGGAGTGGAACGCGTACGGGACCCGTAATTTGGTTGCCTTGACGTTCTCAGTTGAGCATTTCTGTGCCAAATCCTCGATGTCCGAGGCAAGGCCACTGATGACAGTCTCGGCCGGAGCATTGACACAGGCGATCGTGTGAACATCATCCTTGAGGAAGTGCTTGATCTCGGCAAGCGAAGCCCTGATTGCCAGCATGGAGTGGGTTCCAACCTCGCATTTCTCGGTGAGCAATTGTGCTCGGCGTCCACATAGGTAGATTGCGTCACTTGTTGACAAAATTCCAGCAGCATTCAGGGCGGCATAGTCGCCAAGACTATGGCCAAGAACGAAAGCCGGTTTGACACCCAGAGAACTCCAGTAGCTGATCAGGGCCATCTGGACGCAGCATGTACCTACCTGCACAACCACTGGGCTCAACTCTTCGACAGGAATCGTACCATCGACAAGAGATAAAATCGAAGGCAACCCTTGACTCTGTGCGATGCAATCAAAATGCTCAATTGTGTCCCGGAATGGAGAGCAAGTATTATAAAGCACTTTGCCCATTCCGGTGTATTGAGCTCCCTGACCGGTGAAGACAAAGCCAATGCCTGGAGTCTTCGCTGGGACAGCGGTAAATGTGTCGCGCTGAGCGGCAGCATGCAAAGACTCACGCAAACTCTGCAAAGTCGAGCCAACAGCAGTGATTCTGAAGGGGTGGTGAATCCTGCGAGCAGTGGTGGTGTAAGCCACGTTGGGAACCAACTCAGACTCTTTAACTCCGAATGAGTTGGCGTATGAGTCCAGGTACTTGATTAGAGAGTTGACGTTGTTTTTCAAAGCACTCTGGGACCGAGCCGAGACTGCAACAACGTGAAATGATCGAGGGTCCTGACTAGTCGTCTCAGGGATCGGCCCATCTTCGATCAGGAGGGCGGTGTTGCCACCAGCGGCAGAGAAGTTATTGACAAAGGCGCGGCGCTTTCCAGAAGCTGGCCGGTTCCAGGGAGTAGGCTGGAATGCAATATGAACATTACGCTTCGCGAAATCAGTGGGGAAGTTGTGGTTGATCTTGTTCTTGATACCGCAGTGAGGTGGGATCTGGTTTTCTCTCATCATCATGAGGACCTTGACAAGTGCTGTTACCCCGGAAGCGGACTCTCCATGTCCGATGTTGGATTTTGCAGAGCCCAGGTGAAGGGATTGCGTCGGGCCACGCCGATAGTCAGGGGCAAAGACATCGAGAACAGACTGCATCTCGACCGCATCTCCTGCCTGTGTGCCTGTACCGTGCATTTCAATGTAGCTTATATCTTTCGGGTCGACATTCGCTTCGTTAAGCAGCTTATTGAAGATAAATGCTTGGGCTCCCACGTGGGGGCGGGTGATAGAGACCGACTCGGCGGAGTGGTTGGTGTATGCCCCGTTGATAATGCCGATGATTGGGTCTTTATCTGCTTCCGCATCCTCAAGTCGTTTCAGCACAATGGTACCAACACCATCGGCTCTGCAATATCCATCGGCGCCGTCGTCAAACGTGTTGCAATTACCCTTAGTTGACAGGAAATGCCCACGATCCAAACCAGCGTGATTGTCCGGGTTGGTCAAGATATTGACACCGCCCGCAATAGCGGTGTCACAATCATTCCTCCAGATAGAATTGCAAGCCACGTGAATAGCTGCAAGACTGGATGAGCACGCTGTATCGACGCTGACACTGGGACCACTAAACTTGAAGTAATAATTGATCCGGCCAGGGGTGAAAGCACGATTGCCACCCGGGATGAAGTAGGTATCAATATCTTGCCCACTGTTGATCTCACGATAGTCATCACTGGTCATCCCGTAAAAGATTCCGACACGGTCTCTTTGGGTTGATGGAGAGCTATCGGGAATGAAACCAGCCATCTCAAGAGCTTCGTAGGCTGTCAGTAG
Source organism: Aspergillus fijiensis CBS 313.89 (assembly GCF_003184825.1). Lineage (NCBI taxonomy): Eukaryota > Fungi > Ascomycota > Eurotiomycetes > Eurotiales > Aspergillaceae > Aspergillus > Aspergillus fijiensis. Next base: position 202,976 of record NW_024468985.1, read on the forward strand.
AGCAAGCCGCTGAGCCGGGTCAGCCTGAAGGGCTTCTCTTGGCGACATGTTAAAGAACCGTGGGTCGAATAGTCCAGGTTCTTTGATCCAGCAACCGTACTGTACTTTACTCGTGTTTCGTCTGGCACCAGTCTCATCATAATGCGCCTCAACATCCCAGCGATCAGCAGGAACCTTCCGGTGCACATCAAGGCCCTTCTGCAGAATTTCCCAGAACGCCTCCGGACTTTCGGAGTCGGGAAACCGACCCGACATACCAATGATGGCTATTTTGGAGCATTCGGTCTTTCCGCTCAAATTAGACTTGTCTGTTGTAGATACATCGCCGATTCCGGTTTCGAGCGAGATATTCGCGACTCCGGCCTTCTTGAAAGCAGTGTGAAGGCTTTGGGTGGCACTGGTAGAGATAGGGATAAGCTGGCATGACTGGCTGTTTGCTGATTCAACGATCGAGATGCATGACTCTGTGACCTTATCCCAGCAGAGTCGACGCAATAGGATTTCTTCAATGGCGACCTGCAGAACCTCCTTGATCTTGCTGGCCCCGATGGGTGTGCCAGTGTTGCTGGACAACACAGGGATATGTGTGGTGTAATGCCCGAGACGTTCTTCGGGGAATGATTCCAGAATCCGGTCCACGTCTCTGCTGTCGTATAAATGCGGAGCATGGTAAGGCCCGTGGATCAGCACTCTTGCATGTTTGTAGTTCCCTGCAAGACCGTTCTCGATGAATGCGTCAAGGACAAGTGGTGGCGCGCTGATCGTGACTCCATTGGAGCCCACTGCGCTGATGTAAGGCCTTGACGACGGGGGGATCGCCTGCAATGGTCAGTACTTTGATGACGTTGAGAGCCGCTAGTCTTACAGTTTTGATGCTATACTCTTCGATCAAACTAGAGGCGCTTTCCTCGCCCAGTCCCGAAACCAGAACGGACCATGACGAAGCACTTGCTTCAGAGTCGACAAGCTCTCGAACACGCAAGACACATAGTCCGAGCCGCAGGGCAACTAATACTGCTTCCACTGCGGCGGGCAGGAGCTCTCCCACGTTTCTCGAGGCACTCACAGCCGCACAGCTGAGAAGCCCTGTACACAGCCCAACCAGCTGGCAGCCCTCTGACGGGTACGCATTCCCCAAATCTCCATAGTAGCTTAAGGCATATTAGAGCGATCGGTGTGGGACTGGAAACGATGATACTTACTTGATGAAAGACCCCAGCTGATAAATACATGTAAAAGCGCTCTCGAGGACGGGGCTCGGTCCTGATTCACGGTATCTGGCGAGCAGATCTATAAGACTTGTGCATCGGGGGAAAATTTTGCGCTGGGCTGGTGGCAGCTTCGAGATCTCCTGCCGTAGTGCGTAAAAGGATTGTTGGAAGAAAGATTGAACGATGGTATTGTTTTTGGCTTGTATAAGACGACGCAGACCTGTTTCGAAGTCGCTGGTCTGATCTCCAAAGAGGTAAACACGGTACGGGCCCTCCATTGTTAGGAGCGGCGTATTCTTCACCAACAAAATTTGGGTTGTTGAGCCTGAAATCACCACACTTGTTGGCCCCATGTTGAAGGGCAGCAAGCTTTATACAGAGATAGAATTACCCAGCATCCCAGAGTGGGGGGAGCGTGTCTCATCTGCGGCATGTTCAGAACTGGTTAAGATGCATTCCCTGCGCATCTAGGGGGCCGAAATCTGAGCGTTGATGCCATGGCGTTGACCCCAGTGCGTAGCATTGCCACATATCCAGCAAATCATGAGGTCAGCAGCGAGTGACAGGATTGTTCTCGAATTCTGTATGGTACGCCTTTCCTCTCATGGCTAACACCATATCGATATCATTTACAACTGAAGGAGGAGCCGTGAGCGGATGCCACCGTTACTGTGGGTCGAATAGTATCCCTATCCGAGGGGGTTGGTGGGGACTCCATACTTCCAAGTATAGAGAATTCTAGACTTACTAAATTGCCTTCGAAATAAGTGTATATGGGCTCCCTGCACCAGCACACTTGCAGCATGATCGTCAAGGGGTGAGGTACCATTGTCTTAACCCCTGCTTCCACGGCTTCTATGGATGGGTAACCAGCGTAGGCAGCCAAGTATTTGGTAAAAGGTGCTGCAGTAAACTTCATTGACCAGTGATCGCATCGTGGCCATGGATGGGTGGGCTTTGCGCGGGGGGGTAAAGAAAGACAAAGAAAGACGAAGCAAGTATATTCCGACAGAGGAAAGTCGTTGAAACCGTATTTGGCGACGATCAACCCGTGGAGTTTGCATACGATCACGTGTCAATGCCTTCTTTTGGTCGTTTGGACAGCGCACCGATCACTAACTTACTACCTTCTCCTCTTGTCCGCTCCTCTCCTCTTTTCTCCTACTCCTCCCCTCTCCTCTCATTTCCTTTCCTTTCCTCCGGAGACCCCTCGCTTTACTTCCTCATGGAGCATGAGACACAAAATTCCACGGCACAGGCCGTAAGATTTCTGGCTTGGCGGAATCTGTGGAGTTTACCGGGAAACATGCCTAAAACCGCAGGGTGCGTGCCTTGACGGTGAGCTTACCAGCCTTGCTTTGTTGACACCGCCAAAATATATGATCGATCGATGAACTGAATCAGGGGCGTGGAATGTCACTAGCAAGGCTTATTGATGTCATGACCAGAACCAAGCTCGAATCATGATTACAATATCAAATAACCCGCCCGTCATGAGCTTGGCCCAGACAGCCACAATGAGACAACCCATAAAACAAATTGCTTGTCGTGGAGTAAGCAATCTCTGGGCTGTCGTTGTCATAGTATGACGGTTCATATCGACCAAGCCATGCTCAGCGCGCAATTCTTCCTCGATGAGAACGTGACATAGTCATCAGCAGCTCATGGGAAATACCATTCTTGCTGACAGTGAGAAGGTATTCCCACCCCTAGGCACCCGAGTTTCTCCTCCCGTCAGTGGCCGGATAGATTGGATATGCCATTGTAGGATTCCTCAGAAAGTTACCTTCCTTGGAAGCTGCTGGACTTGATATCCGGGGTACTTATAGCTCAATTTGTCCTGGTTGCCAAGTATGATGGTCTTTGAACCACGAGAGAGAAGACGGGCAATATCTTAGCAAGAGCTTAATCGACACCGGTAGCTACCACCTACTTTGGTCCTGTCGACTTCTTTGAACCTCCGCATCTGCAATGACGGGATAGTCGTTTGTTAGAGAATTTTCTGTTTCTGATCAAGGAAGGCTCTATTGGTTAGGTATACCGTTCCGCGCACCTAGTAAAACCTTCATTAAGCGGGCATCATGGACTCGCCTTCGCAAATGCTTCCCCAACTGATGTCGTGAACAACCTGCTTTTGATTGAAGGAGAACGGCAGCAGTTTCAATTTAAGGTAGGGTCAAACACAACCCTCCTAAAGTGACCAATTTTATTGTGTCACAGATAAGATCAAAATCTCTGTGTGACAGCTCACATCAAGCAACATAATCAATCGACAGCACTAATGCGCCACATACCCAATTGAGCTGTATAAATGACACATCACTATAACATCTCCGATGTACCGTGTCGGTCCTGATGAAGAGGTCTGGTTCTCTGGTGGCTACATCGTACTGCAGTGGGCCCGATATCAAAGTGCCAAATGAGAGGTGCCGGTCCATCTACTAGTCATCAGAAATCCGCCCTGAATTTGGCTTCCAGACTCAGGCCATGGGAATCTAGAGCTTTTTAATCAAACTTGGTCAACATTAACGGCTCCGCATTGACACGGCCGTACAGAGCCGGTCGCTTTTTAGTAGGGTCGGGTCGTGACTGCGAAGCATAGAAACATATAATGTCCTTCTTGGGGTGAAGGTTAAATCGGTCACGACAGCAGATCGGGCACAGGGATATACGATCAACATTCTGGGAGACTCTAGTAGTATCGATGGCCAACCTGGATTTGCACGAACTGCCCTTGACAACGAGGCCAAGCTAAAGCATCAGCGAGAGGAAACATAGAATGATCATAAGACTACCCTCGAAGCTTCAAGGCTTGTCTCATGACGTGCTTGTTAGAGAGACTCCCTTGTGCTTGATTTGCGCCCGCAAATTTAACAACATTGGCAGCATTCCTGCCTAGTCAGGCATGCACAACGTTTAGCACATGAGCTCAGTGGCTGTTGAGCAATTTGCTTCAGATATGGGTTTGCAACAACCACCATTCAAGGTAGCGCACGACTCGTTGCGCGCCATACTCGGCTAGAGCAGGACAAACACTTGATAATGGGTTGTTTTCCAGCCTTTGTTCCATTTTCATCAGCAGTCTGTCTGATAATGTAATTATTTGCAGGGTTCAGTGTTTGTGGTACGAGTTTCGAAAGCAACGACGCGGTGCTTGCTTCTCTTAGGCTGTATTGAAAGTCTGGACCCCTGATGGTGTTTTTTGGTTTTAGACAAGCTTAGTGGAGCAGGAGAAAGGAACCATGGATCGTAGATAAGGTGTCAAACAGCAATCAGGGGAACCAGAGACGAAAGAGAAGCTGGAGACGAATGAATGAAACCGACGGCGGCGAATTGAACCACGGGGACAGTGCGCAATAAGCTTATCGATAAGCCGCCCACTAAACCCGATCGGGTGCCCACGTAAACACCAAAACATCGATCGGGCCTCACCGTTCACTTCAGCTCCCGTCGTCCCTCTCTCTCTCTCTCTCTCTCTCACACCCTCTCTCTCAATCAATCCTCTCTCCCTGCGTCGTGTCGAGATCCTCTGTCGCTATTCACTCTCGCTATCTATCGCTCCTGCTCGTCTTAGAATTTCGTCTTCTCCTACTCGCTCTTTTGCATTCATCCCATCTTCCCCTCCCCACACCCTTTCTCGTCCGCGCCGTGTCCTCGGTCTTTCTCCCTCCCTGTTATGACCGAGGCGCCCTGCTTCCCCAGTACTGCTGCATGAGAGCAGTCTCTTTCCCCGTCGCATTCCCATAGCCCACCGCCCCTGGAATCTGATACATCATTCCATCTCACCGGCTTGCAGTCTACCATGCTTGGGTTTGCAGCTCCACCTCATTGTTCTTGATGTTCTCGTTATCGTTGCTTGATTGACCCACAGCGCGCCTCGGACTAGACTCGTCTCGTTGCCTTGTATTTTCCGGTTCCACCTCATTCACTCCAGGAATATTCTTGTCCATTGACGTGATACCAAGCCTAAGTTAATCTTTAATTGTCTCGCACTATACCGGTCGCTGCCACGATACAGTCGGAGGTTCGTGGGGAACCGCAGTCGCAATGGCGCCCGCCGCCCCCCAACTCCCCGCCCGGTTTCCATGCTGGTGTCGAGCCATATACTCGTGGGGAGGCGAGACAAAACGTGATCTGGGGTTTGTGGAAGGTGATCTTATCGAATGTTTGAACGCAGGAGATGGACAATGGTGGATGGGTCGATTACGGCGCGACAGGCGCATGATGGGTCTGTTCCCATCCAACTTCGTCGAGGTCCTTGGGGAGGACTTTGTACCTGTGACTAGGTCGACAAGCCCCATGATTTCCGCAACGGTCTCTCCGATAACAAACCCTACTTCGGCGCCGAAGAAGACGAAGACCGTTTTCCGGAAACCATTTCAGGCCCATAGGGAAGCTCTTGCGCCCACGGGCGAGTTGTCTCGTGGCGGCATGTCGTCTTCCCCCGTGATGGCAAGCTCTATTCCACAAACGCCACCCCGGGATGGCAGCCTTTCTGGAAAGGTAAAACCATTGCGAACGCCAACTACCGCAGTCAAGCATCGGAGCTCTGTATCGAGGCCGCCCTCGCGGTCGCGGCCTCCATCGCGCGCAGCGTCACCTCGTCCTCCAGCTGAGCCTGATCCGCTCCTGTCATCGAGCGCTCCGGCACCATATAACCCGCGCATGAGACCCCCGTCTCGAGCAGTATCACCGTATCCTTCCGATAGTCCCCGCAACAGGCCCCCGTCTCGAGCTGTATCGCCTTACCCGTCTGATAACCCCGAGCTACACATGCCACTGATCCCTCCTGTGCGAACGACAATGCATCCCACTCCTCCATCTCATGCCGCGTCTCCCCATATCCCCGCCGACTACGACTACATGCCCTCGCCATATCCCGATCGGCACGGTATAGCAATACCCGGGCGATCTTCCCGAGAGATCTCGCCCTTACAGCTGCAAGAACGGGAAGAATCTCCGCCTCCGCCCCCGCCTCCGCATCGCGTGGCGGTACATCGACAGCCATCTCCTGGGCCTCTTGTCCCATCGCGGTTGGATATGAACGACCGTTATGCTACCATGCCCAGGACACCATCGCCTGCTGCCCATTCTGAGGGCCGCGGCCTTACGCCCTCTCCTCTCCGTGATGCAATGGAGGATGTTATGACTTCTCTGGAGGATATGGGGCTGTCTCGAAGCACGCAATCACCATCCCCACAGCCACAGACACAGCCACTGTTCAATAACCCCTGGTCACCAGATGCCTACGAAGGATTGAATCAGAGTCGACCCTTGCGAACTTCCAACCGACCCGTAACGTCGATGGGATTCGACGGGTACAAGGAATATCAACAACCTGGGAGCCAGAAACATAGGAACAGCGTTTGGACGCATGACCCCTATCCGGATGGCCCTCCGCAGCTGAACAATTACGTACAAAGAATGGAGAGCCGCCTCCGTCAGATGCAGGAACAGAATCGACAGGGCTCGGAGGAGATTCAGCCAGAGGAGGACGAAGAGCCTCCACCGCCTCCTCCAAGAGGCGTCCCGTACCATGGCCGACATAACTCGATTCCGGCACAGTATCCATATCTTCGAGGACGACGATCAGGACAGGACCTCCGTGAGGATCTACTCAATCGCAGCTACACAAATAAGTCGAGCACCACGACTTCCTCGAGCGGGGTGCAAAGCATCAGCACCAGTCTCACAGCAAGTACCGAGCGAACCAATTTCAGTGTGATGAGCGGTCCATCAGCTGGTGGATTTAGCGCAACAAGTGCCGGAAGCTACGCTAGGAGAATGACGCCAGCTGAACGACCAAACACAGCGACTGATACGTTCCGCTCTCGAGGGTTCAGCGATGTATCTCGGGTATCTAGACCTGAGACGCCACTCACAGGGATATCATATCATTCGAGCCACAATACCTCTCGACAGGGCGCGTCTTCCGCCATTCCATGGTCTGCTGCTCAAGCTGCACCGGAAGAGACCGCAGGGGTGCTTGGGGGTCTATCTACTCCAAAGGCCAAGAAACCGGGATTCTTCAAGAAAATCTTCGAGTCGGCGAAGACGGGAGCAGCTAACGCTCGGAGTAGCATTGCGGTTGGTCAGAGCGGTGGTACTTTCTCCCCCTCTAAAGGACGAGGTATCTCGCCGATCCGTGCCTTGCAATCTAGCCGGGACTCGGCTCGGGATGCAGGAAGTGCCTCTGCCATAGATTGGGTGCAGGTGCGGCGTGATGTCAACCGCGCCAGCTCTCCGAGTCACAATGAGCGGGTTGAGAGAGCGGAGCGATGCCAAATGATGGACCACCCAGTCATCTACGCGGTGGAGGAACTCAACGAGACCGCGGAAGGTGACGAAAGCATTGACGGGTTGCCCATCAGCGAACCTAACAATTTTGGCTCCTTCAATCTCAGTCTGGTCGACAAGAGCGCCCGCTTCGTCAACAGTCTGCCACCAATGACGAATCCGGCCAGCCTTGCCCATGGGTATGTGTGTCGTCCGTACAAGAGTGATATTCAACGGTTGCGGGCTATCTTCACCTGGGTTAGCGAGAAGATTGCTTGGGACGAGCCGGTTGAAGAAATTGGGATTGACCTGAAACGCGTACTACAGACGAAACGGGGAAGCCCTCAAGAGGTTGCGTTTTTGGTCAAGGAGATGTGTGCCGCCGTTGGTCTTCATGCTGAAGTCATCCGAGGCTTCTTGAAAACCCCGGGAGAATTGCACGAATACGACGGCGTTGCACGCGCGAACCATTGGTGGAACTCAGTCCTCGTGGATGGTGAATGGCGCATCATGGATTGTTCTCTAGCCAGTCCTACCAACCCGCAAAGGAATCTATTCGTCACCAACAACACTTCCGTGGCCGAGAGTTGGTACTTCCTAGCGCGTCCTCTAGAGATCTGTTACACCCACCTTCCGCTCTCACCCCATGAGCAGCACATCTGCCCACCCATCTCGCCCGATGTCCTGATGGCTCTTCCAGCCGCCTGCCCGCCGTACTTCAAGCTAAACATGCAGTTCCCAGACTATGATACCAGCGTGGTCCGGATCGAGGGACTCGAGGTCATGCAGATCCGTCTTCTCGTTCCCGCAGACGTCGAATGCGCAGCCGAAGTCGAAGCGCCCGGTTTCGCCTGCGATGCGGATGGCGATTGCTTCGAGAACGGAGAGACGGTGCGCAAACGGGCTCTCGTCCAGCCTGACTGGATCAATGGACAGAAACGGATCACCGTCAAGGCGGTCTTACCGGGCGATGAGGGACAAGGCATGGTCAAGATCTATGCAGGCAAGAAGGGGCTCATGCACTCCAGCCGAGACATCCCCCATCCCTTGGCTCTTGCCCTTCCTATCATCCACACGGGAGACAATCCGCCCTACGATTTCGTGCTACGCCATCCGACCCCTCATGCCCAACGGCACGATCTATACATCATCCAGCCGCAGTGCGCCAAGCTGGCCGTGAGCAACACCTTTGTGTTTGCCGTGCGCCAGCACCCCGCTTCGTCCCCCTACCAACCGGGCGGCAGCGATCTCGGGGTCAGTGGTGGTCGTGTGTCGCCGTCCGTCTACTCGCGGCCGGCCAGTGCCTTGAGCATGGTGTCCAGCTCCGCGGGAGGATCGTCGGTCTCCGCCGTCTCGAACGAGTTCTCGGCCTCCACCTCGGCCATCTCCTCCGGTCGCTCGCTGTCCGGGCGGGAGAAGCCGGCCAAGCTGGCCATTCAGTCTCCCTCGGGCAAGATCCTGCGGTTGACGCGCAAAGCCGACCACATGATCAGCTCCAACAGCCTGGCCGATTCCGCCACGGACGCCACGGCGGATGGCAGCGTGTGGGAGACGGTCATCAAGATTGGGGAAAGAGGTATCTGGCGGGGGTTGGTTCTCGCCGACCGCGTTGCGCGATGGTGTGTATTCTGCGAATGGGAATGCTACTGACGTAGCAACTTACCCTCCATCAGTAACTTTATCCTGGCTATTGCATTACCCATGCGAATCCTTTGCAACCCAACTAAACATGCATATCCTTTTTTTTACTGTCTTCCTTACCTTGATGGTTACATCCAGCATAGACCGCATCGTCTGAAGCCCCAGGGTTGGGTTTTTTTCTTTTCTGTTGCACCCTTGCATTTGTTTCACTGCACTTGCATCTACACTCTGTAGCACGTGTCCCACTGCTGCAGGATGTACATTATTCCTTGCTCGGAGGGGAGAGGGGGCAAGTCACACCCTGTTGTGCTTGTTGCCTTTCCTCTCCTTTTTTTGCATTGCATTCGGGATTATTTCCCTTCCTATGGGAATTTGAATTATATAATCATAATTCCCCCTTTCTCCAAAACTCTTCCCATTGTGCGGCGTTCCTCGGTTTCGTCTTGATTCCTTTCCGTTTCTATAGCACGCAAAGCAAGCACGCAAGCAAGCAAGCAAAAAACGTCGCATTGCATACCTTCCTTCAACTTACCTGACCTGTACTTTCTGTGCCCTGTTTGTTTGTACTATCGTATGATGTCTGAATGATCTACGGCTGGTCACATAGATACACACACATGAATCTTCTTCACATTCGAACTGAGGTTTACTAGGTAATTAGTAGGATACTATACTGTCCTATCCTATATTATGCTTGACTATACTATACTAGGCTGTCCTATCCTATCCTATCCTGTACTATCCTATATAATACTACTATGCTATACAATACTATAGATCGGTCTAAATGCAGGGGATATATACACCGCAAGAAACGCACCAACCACCAACCACCAACCACGCACAGCGAGAGCGAGAGCGATAATGCCTGCGTCAGACAGCAAGGACCGCCTCCCTGACCAACGGAGCGACCTGCTTCCGACTCTTGGTTACATCGCCCTGCACCCACACCCCCATCCACATGTTTTCGTGTCTGTGGCTGTCGTCGGGCTCCATGCAGTCCAACCACGTCTGCACGACCGCCTCGTCCTCGTCCAGCAGCGCCCGCCACGTCTCCAGCCCCAGCTCCTTCCGGCCGCGCTGCACGAAAGCCTCCGCTGCCGCGATGGCGGTGGGCCTGCGCTCCGAGGAAGAGGGCACGCCGACGAGAATCTCGCGGTGGAACCGTCCTTCCTTCCCCGGGGACGTGGACGTTCCCGGAGACGCGGGAGACGCAGAAGCAACAGCCGCCGCCGGCCCCGCGAACGCGGTCATCAGCACGACGATATCCAGGCCGCGGTGGCGCGCAAACGCGACCAGCTCGTCCAGGAACCGATCCGGCGAGGCGTTGGAGTCGGCCTTCCGCATCACCCAGGGCAGCGACTTGACGACCGAGCAGATTCCGATCTTGATCGCTGCGTTGTCATCCCCATCCTTGCTGCTGCTGCTGCTGCTGCCATCGGCAACAGAGGAGGATGAAACAGAAGAAGGAACCTCCACCCACTCCTTGTAATCCCTCCCCAGCACCTCGGGCACGGTCAACAGCTCCAGACTGTTTTCCTTGGCCGTCGCGATCCGCCGGTAGAACGCGTGGTGGTCCCACAGCTTCTCGCCGGAGGAGATGCCCACGGCGATGGACCCCACCTGTTGCTGGCAGTTTGTGCTGTTGATCTTCGCCCGGAGGAAGCTGTACGATAGCGTGTCGGCGTCGGTGACTTTCTCCTTCGCGGTGAAGTTGGCTGTGTCGATGAGGATGGGCGCGAGGGCGAGTTTGGAGAGTTGGTGCTCGTGGGCGGCGGCGGTTGTTAGTTCCTCCGGGCTGGTGTCGGCGGTTGGTGGGTTCTGGGGGGATGGCGTGGTGGTGGAGGTGGAGGAGGAGGAGGAAAGAGGGTGCGGCGTCCACCGGCCCATTCGCTCTAACATGCTCACTACCAGGGAGGCACAGGAGCCCGTGGGCTGGATGAGGAACGGCTGGTCGGCCGCGATGGGCGGCAGGAAGTCCTCGTCGACGTGGTGGTCGATGCAGCCGACGACCTGGAAGGTGATCGCCTCGAGGCCGGGGAGCGTGCCTTGGCCCTTTTGGGAGGGGGAGCGGTTGGGCAGCGCGTTCCAATCGACCAGGACGGCGTCGACAAGCGACAGGGTATCAGCAGCATTGGACTGGGCGAGGTGGGCAGCGAAGTCGGCGACGGTGAGCAGGTGGCTGCGGAGGAGGTCCGCGGTGGTGTCCGCCTCAATCTCCCATGGTTGCTCGGTCGGGGCCGCGGGGTGTGTGGCCAGGTGCAGGGCTTCGAGGAATTCTGGGCGGAGACGGCGCAGTTCGGGGCCGGAGGGGACATCGGGGAGGTTGATGAGGGGAACGTGAGGGCGTGGATGGGCGAAGTAGGCATACACCAGCGCGGAGACGATCGAGTCCACGTCCGCCGACGGGTTGCCGATGACGTAGATCGGAGTCTCCTCCGGGCGCGTGATGCGACCGGCGAGGAAGCGGTGATGTGTTTGCAGGGATTGAGCGAGGAATCTGAAGAGACTCCGATCGAGGGCTGGCATGGTGAGCTTTGGGTGGGCGTTGACTTGGCAGCGTAAGAACGAAGCTCGTCGTCGATGTCGATATCAAGAAGTTTCTCCCCTCACCGACTGGATCGCCATTAAGACATCATCGCGGCAGAATCTCACCGCTATCGTGCCCATCCTTTAACACACGATGTACACTCCTCTCCAACAACTACAAACTATCCCAATCCCACTACTCCCACTTCAATCCTCCTCCTGTCCATTCCCGGGGGAGAACCCCCGGAAGCCCCTTTCTTTCAGTTTCCTGGGAAAGCGCAGCCCTAAGTTCTACGTGGAAACCCGCAGACGGAGACCCCGCAGACATCCACTATATACTAACTACCCTCTCACCTCTCAGCCTCACCACCTCAAAAACACATCCATCAATCAATCCTCAAACAATGGCACCCTTAACCCTCCCCCCAGCATTCGCCCAAATCCCGCGCCATTCCCTCCTCTACCCCCACCCATCCCCAATCCACCCCCTCCCCGCCCTAACCAAACACCTCCTCCCCAACCCCCGACCTCAAACCCAAATAACCCTGCACGCCAAACGCGAAGACCAAGCCTCCCCACTGGCCTGCTCCGGCAACAAATACCGCAAACTCGAATACCTCATCCCAGACATCCTCTCGCCCACCCCGCAATACGGGGGACTGGGCCCCAGCCCTGAGCGGGGGAGTGCATGTGCACCGGCACCACCGCCATCATCAAGCCCCACCACCACCACCACCACTCCTCAAAAACCAACCCTAATAACAGAAGGCGCCCTCCAAAGCAACCACACCGTTCAAGTCGCCGCCCTAGCCACCCACCTCAACCTCTCCGCCGTGCTGTGCCTCCACAAAACCACCGGCGGCGGATGGCGCACCGCGCCGGACCCGCGCGCCTTCGCGCGCACCGGCAACGTCCAGCTCGCGAAGCTCCTCGGCGCAGACGTCAGACTGCTCGACTCGGCGAATGTGGCTGCCCTCCCAAACCCCCAGGCCAAGAAGGAAGACTCAAACGCCGACGACAACGACCCCATCGCATCAATCATACACACCCTCCGCACCCGCGAGGGCAAGATCCCCTACTGGATCCCCTCGGGAGCCAGCCTGCACCCCCTCGGCGGATTGGGGTATGCGCGTTGTGCGTTTGAGATTGCCGCGCAGGAGGGAGATGCTCCACAGCACGCCCAATCTTGGCCGAAGTCACGGTACGACTATATCTTCGTCGCCTGCGGCAGCGGAAGTACCCTGGGCGGATTGATCGCGGGGTTCAAGCTACTCGAGAAGGTAGAGGGACAACAATCACAAACAACCGCAGCAGCAGCAGCAGCACGGCAGCAGCAACAGCACCGCCCACCCCGCAAGATCATCGGCGTGCTCACGTCGCCCACCAGCCCCAAAGCCTACCACGAGGAGCGCGTGCTGCGGTTCGCGCGGCAGGCGGCCGGGTTGATTGGGCTGGATGATCCGCAACGTGAGATCACGGCGGCGGATGTGACGCTCGAGGAGCGGTTCGTGGGTGCCGGGTACGGGGTGCTGGATGCGGAGACCAAGCAGGCCATGGACGTGGTGGCGCGCACGGAGGCCGTCGTCCTCGACCCCGTGTACACGGCCAAGGTGGCGCGGGCGATGATGCATTGGGTGGGGTCGGGCGAGTTGGAGGAGGATTGGCGGCGGCGGAGGGGGAGGGGAAAGTCTGAAACTGGGCCTGGGAAGCTCGCGGAGGAGCCCGGCGACGCGGTGAATGTGCTGTTCATACATACTGGGGGCCAGTCGGCGTTGAGTGCGTATGCTGATGCTGAGTGATTGACCTAGTCCTGAAGAGTGGTGGACTGTTGTGGCGTTATGTAGCCTGGACCAAGACCTGGATTAGATACACGGGTCATACGATGAACTAGCACGGTATACGAACAAGCACGGGTATACAAGACTAGAAAATGATAATATCATGAAGAGATAGGAAGATGACATTGTACATCGGGCGCTCAGGCCATGAATAACAAACACGAAACAAACAACACATGGATGAGACCCTGCTCGCCTGGTCCTTTTAATACACCGAGTCCATAACAAAAAGTATTAAAGCACCGTAGTACTCGAAATCAAACCCCAGAAACGTCAACACCGTTACTCATTCATGAACCACACACAGAAAACCACCAGATGAAAACTTCGGAACGCCGCCGAATGCCTGAATGCAAGGTCAAGGGATCTAACAAGGAAGAGAGAAGAGAGGAAGAAGAGGGGGGAAAAGCGCGCTTATTCGATGTCGTCCACATCCACGTGGCCATTGACTTTATCATCACTAGACTCGTCATCCGGAAGCTCGGAATGACTCTCGCCGTTGCTCACATCAAGAACCTCCAGTGCCTCGTTGGCATGTGTGTTCTCCATGGGCTCCGGCTCGGGCTCCGCCTCCTGATCTCCTTCGGTGTCCTGGTTAGTGAGATCGGCAAACACATCGTCCAAGTTTTGCCGAGGACTACTGTCGAAGGGATCCTGAGAGTCAACAACCCCAGGAGGGCCGTCGTGATGATCCCGAGTATACCGCGGGGAGCTGAACAGAGACGTATCCAGACCCGAGTGATGGAGAGGAGGCGATCGAGGAGGGAACGACGGCGAGTCTGCCGAGGAGACATGGGGCAAGAAAGCCGAGGATCCCGGCGCAAAAGCCGGCGTCGAGTCAGACGCAGAGAGAGTGTAGCTGGCAGAGAAAGGATACGGCGGGTTCTGCGGATCGCCCATGGTCAAGGTAGGCCCTGACTCCGAATTGGAACCGTCACCGCCGCCAGGAGATGCCTGAAGCAGGGTAGGCCGACCCGTAGTGATATCAATGGACTTACGTTTGACTGGGTTGGGCTGCTTGGAGCGTAGATGCGGGGGAAGATCCTCGGGTCGCTCCACGCCAAGTTGTGCCATGATCTTCTGCTGCTTGGTCGGCCGAGGTTTGCGGGTGGAAAGTGACTGTTCCAGGATAGGCGGGGCCTCCGGTGCAACAGGCGCCCATTTGTGGATCTCCTGACGGAAGAAGTTCGTTTCGTACGCCAACAAAACTTCCGCGCCCTCGATTTTGCGCAAGTAGAAGATCAGCGTGGGCACTTCCTCGGTAGTCGTGCAGGCAGCATTCGTAAAGCTCTGGAGGAAGTCGCGGAACGTGGTTGCTTGATTGACGATACTGTCCAGGATCTCTTCCTCGTCGGGTTGGAACGGCAGACCAGGGATCTCGGCTTGCCACTCGAGGAGATCCTCTAGCTTCGGACGAGCAGCATCCCTAGGGATCTTCTGTCGCCAGTCGCAAATCGGGCAAGTGTACTTGTCGAATTCCTTGACTTTTCCGCGGGCAATCTTCAAGCACTTTCCATGATACCTATGGCCAACGTTAGAACAACATCCAGAGTACCGATTGAACAGTGAACTCACCACTCATGACAGACCTCGCACTCAATCATCATGCCTGCCTCCGAGTGTCGGCAGATGCAGAACACATCTCGCTTGCGTGATTTCCCCCCGCCCCACATGCTAGGAGCGGGATTGCTCTCCAGCAGACCATCTGGGCTGTTGTCTCGCGACGCAGGCTCAACAGGAGGCCGGCAACGATCTTCCAGATCAAAGCAATAGGAATTCCGCTTCTCCACATACTCCATGTGAGATTTCAGAATATGCAGGGGAGCATTGGCTTTGCCAAAAAGCTTCTTTCCTTTGCGCATCCAGTCTTCATGGCGCTTTTGTTCCCGCTCTAGGTCAATTGCGCCGGTCGGCCGACTGTTCAATCCCTCCAAGGACTCCATTAGTTCTCGGACATCCTTGTATTTGGGACGATTCCGGTAATCCGGGTCCTTGCTTTTCTCATAGAGTGTCTGGATCCTCTTCTGCGCCTCACGTTGTTTGGTTAATATGGCATCTACAGCGGCAAGGGTCTCGGGGGAGACAGGGAAGCGAGACGCCTGCGCAGAGAGAGCCTCTAATTGCTGGTAGTGAACGGATTCCACGGCCATTAGTTCTTTAGCCTTCGCTTCCCAGGCCTCACCAAGGCGAGCGAGTTCCTTGAGGTAGATCAGGTGGTCGTTGGTGTCTGGTAAGTTCAACTGGTCGCCGGCGAGAATCAGCTCCTGGCAGTCCTTGAGGGTCAAATTTTGGTCGCGCTTGCGGCGCACGTCTTCTTTCCATTTCAGTTGTCGGAGGATGTGCTCTAGTCTTTCAACCTCGGGTATTTCCACGTTGAAATTGCGAGAGGATTCCACCAGATCTTCGACTTCCTGGGCCGATCGGATGTGGGGGTTCATGAGGGCAACGTTAACGTCCTGGCGGAATTGCTCGATCTCGCGGGTCTTCTCTTCCAGTGCCGCCATCTGTGGACAGTCGAACGACAGTTTATCAGCCTCTGTAAGAAGGGCGTAGATGTTTTCTACTCTGCGAACTTCACGATCACGTTCTTCCAGCTGCGCAGCCTTGGAAGTACCCTTGCGCCACGCCTTCTCGTTCTTCCTCCGGTTCTGCTGCTTGCGGGTAATATAATTGGTTGCTTCTTCAACCCATTTATCGCAGCGCTGGACAAAGGCCGCGAGATCTGGGAGACCAGGCAGATGGTATGGGATTTTCTCACCTTCGCTTAGTAGGTTATGGAGGACCTTCAACTGGGGTTTGGGCTCGTCTTCTAGGATCTTGTCGAGTTTCTCCCCCCATGCCTCTGGGATCCTGGCGCGTTCCTGGACTTTCGACACCACGGCCTTCAGGGTCTCGTCGCTCATGCGGTAACGCAGTACGTGATCCGGGCCAAGTAGTCGTTGCGCTAGTGATTCTCCGCAACAGTCGTATGTTTCGGCGTGTGGCAAACACACGGTTTTCCCCGTCTTCCGGCACCGGAACTGCGCGAGATAGGTATATGCCTTGCAGTGATGGCATTGATAGTCATCTTCGGGAAGGTCTTCCTCCTCGACAACAAACTTCAATTGGCAGTCGCCAGTTGCGGGGTCCTCGGAGTACAGGGCGCATTTGTGCGGAGCGGCTTCACGATGGCGTGCAGCGAAGGCGGCCCGATCATTCAATTCCCTTACGCAAGTACGCTGCAGAGCTGGTGCTAGCCACTTGGCGGTGGTGATAGACGAATCGCGGGCGGCAGCTGTCAGGAGCAGCTCGTCATGCGAGAAGCACGGGTGTCGCCGAAAGTCCTGCAGGCGCAAAACACCCCTGGCGCCCCAAGGCTCCCAGTCAGCCGGAGCGAAATTGACGGCTTCATTGAAATTGAACCCATGGTTGAAACCTGCATGGTAGGCCTGAGGGAAGGTGATGACAAACTGTCCAGCTCGCTGGTCGAGAGCATAGACTCTGACACCAGCTTTCCTGAGCTGATCGGGTGGCATCAGGGTAACCAATTGGAAGAGAAGATCCGGCTGGCCTTCGAACAGTTCAGGTACTGCTTGCCGCATGGCGTCTTCGAACGCTTCCGCATCGGCCCCGGGAATGCCATACCAGGTTTTGGTGGCACCAAAGTGCTGGTAATTGGCCGAATACGCGTAGTGATCCTCATTGTGCCAACAGAAGGTCGAGAAGCACATACCAACGTAGACCCAGGGAACCGTCATTCCGGAGATATCGGACTTGATATGGCGGAACAGCGAGTCCCCATGGAATGGTAACACGTTGAGATTCCAGGGGTCAACCGAATATGGATCGAGAGGGTTGCGTTCAATTGTAGGAAAACCACTTCCATGGGTGGTCGAATGGATATCGGCACCATACTCGACTTCAACGGTTTCTGTCAAGCTCTCCACCAAGCGCCAGAATTCACGCTCGACATCATCTTCAGACTCGCGTCTGTGAGTGTTGAGGACAGGATCGAATGGCATTTTGGACGCGAAATACTTTTGCTTAAATGTATTCGCCTTTTCTTGGAACTGTTTGAGCGAATACACCCCACCTTCTTCGAACCCAAACTCCCCTGTGCCGACGAGACACTTGGGACAATGCCAATCGTACTCGGGAGTTGTGGTGAGAGGCGGATCGAGGCAGGACTTGTGATATCCATGATCGCAACTATCACAGAGCAGGATCGATGGCCGGTCTTCGGATTTACCGCAGACTTCACATTTCTAGGACTCATTAGCAAAGGCTCTGCAGCCGTACACCAGAGAAGGCCTTACATCTCCATTTTTCCGAATGTCCGTCTTGCGTTGACGGGGCGGAGCAGGGCGGAGAAGACTCATATGGGACCCAGAGACAGTTGGCAAAGGCGCGTCTGTTTGTGTCAGTTAGGACCAAACGACTCGCAGGCAAGCGACAAATACCTTTACGAAGACGCTTGCTGCGACGGCCATTGGCATCGAGCTCGCCACTATCCGTTTGAGAACCACTCTCGTGGCTGATCGCGCGCTTCATGGGCGGAGCGCCGTGACCATTGCCCGGGTGTTCGGCTACACTCTTGGGAGTGAGTGAGCCATTATCAGCCTCGCGCTTCACTGCCGGCGCGCTATTCACCGCCACAAAAGACGGAGACCGGTTGACGGCAGTAAAGCCACCGGAAGTGTTAACCGCAGTGAAACCGGAAGCAATCGGCCGAGGCGGTGTAGGCTCAACTGGTGGAGTGGGTTTCTCTGGAGTCGCTTCCACCTCCCTCGAGGCAATGACAGGTGCGCTTGTTATCGGCTGCGGCGTTGCCGAAGGGGTGCCATTTTCTAATGGAGCTGGTTTCTTGGGCATAGGCGACGGGTGGGGCGACGGCGTGTATGGACCACCATGCTCAAGCTCCAGTTGTTGCTGGACCCCCGGCTTAGCCACACGTAGATATTCCTCATACGGCTGTAACCATCTCTGATAAGAGTTTTTCAGCGATGTGGAGAGGGACGACATGATTTTGCCACTGTAGCCTAGATCGCGACCAATCTCCGCCCATTTCTTCATCTTGCAGACTGAGTCGAACCCGCCACGCACCTCGACTGCCTTTTTCAGTTTGTACAGGTCCAGGGGGCGCTTGTCGACGCTGGGGAAACGATTGAGGTTGGTACCATGTTGCTTGTGAAACTTGGCTAGCTGATCGAGGTAGTTCAAGTTTGCACGAGTCCCTGGCTCCGGGTCAGAACTGGGCTGCGGAGCTCCACCGGCGGCAGACGTGGCTGAACGCGGGGGCATACCTCCTTCGACCGAGTTGAGCTCCTGTCGACGGGTTTTGAAATGGAAACGCTGTTGGAGGGTGATCTGGTCAGCCGCTTCACTCTTCGCGAGGCACGTTATCCCACGCGACTCTTCCCAGTCAAGGGACAAGGGGCGCGTCAACGAAAGCACGCAACGAACATACCTCAGTGTCTATAGCGAAGGGCGGTTGCCAGTTTTCCGGGGGAATGATTCTGCAGATTCCATATTTACTGGCCTCCGGCGCGATTCTGCGGATGTATGCTTCAGGGTCCTTGAAATCCTCCTCCGTCGGACGATAGGTTGGTGCCTCTTCTAATCCATGAGGCCGAACTCGCTTGGTTGGTTCTCGGGGGGCATTGGGCTGGCCGCGCCGCTCTACCGTGGACAAATCGAGGGGCGCGGACCGTCGAGCGCTCAAGGGAACATTGTGAGAATGCGAAGGATGGGTACTGGAAGATCGGGTAGGCTGGCGACTCGCTGAAGGCTGAATGCCCGCGGAGGGACCTCCTGTTGAGGCCGGAGCCACCATCTCTCACAGCGTAGGCGCGGATCGAGAGGAGGGCGAATTTGCGCGTAGGTTTACCGCGGACGGAAGGGGGCCAGCATCCGATGCGAAAAACACATGGATGGAGGCCAAGGCCAAGAGGAAGGAGAGGATTGTCAGCAGCAGGAGGGCGGTCAGCAGAGGTTTGGACGAAGATCCTTGAGATCGGATGATAAGATGGGGCGGGAGGGTAAAAACTGGAGGGAGGGTCGAGAAAGAGAGTGGAGGAGGATAATTTGATGATGGGGGGAGGGGAGTGGGTGGGAAGGGAAAGGGTAGCCAGCAGATGTTCCCAGGGAAGGCCGAGATGAACCCGGGAGGGTTAGTGTGGAGAATCTCGGAAAAGGAACAAGACGTCGATCAAGCTGGTAACGTGCCCACCGGGAGGGAGTGATAATGATTTGTTTGATGGGGGGCTGGGGGTAGGTGAGAAAGGAGAAGAGAGAGAAGGAGAAAATACTGAAAGAGTGTGGAAGTAGGAAACGAAGCTGATGCCGAGTATGAGTCGAGCAGTTGGGGGGAGGTTCAGTTGTTGACGACGGGAGGAAGTCAAGTAGACCTCGTTATTAGCACGGTAGCAGCACGGTAGCTAGTATGTAGCCTGAATATGGGAGGGATGGAAAGATAGGTGAGTTAGCTAGCACTTAGCAAGTAGCACTTAGCAGTGACGATTGGCAAATAAGTTAGCCGTAGCCGGAAGTAGTAGTAGTGTAGGGACTTAGTGAGAGTAGTGTAGTGTAGTGTAGTGTCGTGTGTAGTTCAAGTGAGTGTTGGGTGAAAATGAAGTTCTTCCCATGACTTGCTTACCTTGACAGGAAACTTGACAGGCTCAATGTTTGTGCATTGACAGGCCAAGGCAAGAGAGAGGAAAAGGAGGGTGGTGAGAGAGACAAGCGAGTCCGACCAGAAAAGAGAGGAAAAGAGAGTTTGCAAGAGCAAAAAAGGTCAAAAAAAAGGTCAGGATCCAATCCATCAATTGAGGTAATTCCATCAACTGCGGACGGCCTCAGGCTGGGTATTCAATTACAATGAATTACCGTCTATGTATGGTAAGAATGGTAAGATATTCTCCAGCAACCCGCAAACGGTGATGTAACGACTTACTGAAACAGGCGGACTGCCCGGTCTCGGATAGGAGGATGAGCCTCTGGTCGGTTCCGGTCAATAGGTTTGATATGGATAGAAAAGTGCTTCGATGATATAATAGGATTGTAAAGTTCGCCTGCTCTTTCTCCAGCTATCAATCACTTGGAATCTACAGATTCCCACCAGAACAAGAGAATAAATAAAAAACAAGAGACGTTCCTATGTGCTAAAGAGGGTCCCAAAGTATTGTCCTGTACGTACTCTGCTGACTGACAGTACACTTACATTACAGTACACAGCAAGCCTTGGCCTTGGCCTAGACTAATTTGTATCCTGTATCCTGTATCCTGTATCTTGTAATGTAGTCCTGCCAGCCTCCCAGCCCTCACATTTCCGAGGGAATGCCACCATGACAAACAGAATGCTATTGTGCCAAGTCAGTCAGTCATCGACCTGAAGAACAACTGAAGTGTCCAGATCTCTCTCTCTAGTGTCGTTGAATCAAGCTTCTAGAAACCAGGTTTGAGAAAACACCTTTGACCATATCACCGCTCAACAGACCACCTCAAACAGTATGGTTCCGGTAGTTGATGCTTCAACCGACGAGGACCGTGGACCGTGGACCGTGGATCGTGGACATCAAGTTGGTGGGATGGAGGAGACTCGGCCGGCCTTCATCCCACCAGGGCCCGCGTTCCTGGTCAGATAAAAAATCAGGCAATGCTCACTTGAGACGGACGGACTACCGATCCAGCTGCTAGTCGAGCCCCGAGTCCGCATACTATGCCTATTTGATAATCACATGCAGTCATTTACCGGGCAGAGGATCGGTGGCTCAGCCCTTTGCAATGGCAAATCCCTTTGGTATGTGGCCAACGAGGCAGTCATCATGGCAAATGGCTCAACCTTGGAATATAGCTTGCTCGCTTGAGAAAACAGCCCTGAGATACGAGTAGGCATGGCATCTGGTCCGTAGGCGAGAGAAATCCGGACATTCCAGCTGCATCGGATGTACGCCATAGATAGTGCTTAGCAGCTGGCGTCCCTCGGTTAGTAAGGCGGAGGGTTTTGATCATGCGACACCTGAAACGAAGAAGGGTTTTCTGGGGGGGGGGGGTCCCGGAATACCCTTGACTGCTTGTTCCGCAGCATGGTTTGTGTACGCTGTACTCTTTGTTTGGTTCGTGGTGCGGATGGTACCTGAACTGGTCCGGGTCATGCAATGTTGATTGATGTTGGCTAGCCCACCACCCTATGTTGGCCGAGGCCAGCCTTGGGCTCTATTTTGTGCCTCAGGCCACAATCAATCTTGACACACATCCAAATAAAAACAAACTCTACACAGCATACAGATCATTGATAGAGCTACTTCTGGCTTGTGTATGGTGGTTTACGGTCGCTAAGGACTTACGTCCTTTCACGCATGCTATGTACTATAGGAAGTATCTCGAGAGAAATTTTACTTCTGCCAAACTCTCCTGTCATGTGACTCTGGGACTTTTGTTTTCAGCCTACCATCCCCGTCAACCAAGACCAAGAATATCTGCGGTAGGAATTAGAAGCACTTCAAATAAACCCCGATATCAAACTACAGTAGGCCGAGTCATATACCCCAGCTTGTGCGTGTGTCTGTCAAAAAAATGGACCTCGATCACACCAAGCCCATCCCAGCATACTACTGCTGCTATCTCCTCCGCTCCACCAAGAAGCACGCTTGTCTATACATCGGCTCCACTCCACACCCCGCCAGACGCCTGGCCCAGCATAATGGCGAATCCAAAGGCGGTGCACGCAGGACACACCACGACGACAAACGGCCGTGGGAGATGGTCTTGACCGTCGAAGGGTTCACGAGCCGAGTGGCCGCGTTGCAATTCGAGTAAGCAACCTTCCCCATGCCCTGCATGCCCGCGCAAATCTAACCGGTCGATAGATGGGCCTGGCAGAACCCCAAGAGGGCAAGACAGATCACTGCGAACTACCACCCAGACCACGCCGGGGCCAGACCCAAAGGCCGTGGTTCGCGGAGGTCTATGAACGCTCACCTGGAGGATCTACATACATTTCTACGGTCTACGCCCTTTGCGCATTGGCCCCTCAAGGTGCGCTTCTTCGCGGCCGATGTGCATCAGACCTGGAGAATCCTGGCAGATCGAGTGCAGGGGTTTCTCCCCAATCATATTGGGGTGATTGTTGATGGCAACTGTGCTAGACCGCCCTTGCCACGTGATGAGGAGCAGGCGCAGGTCAAACGTGTCGCTGGGATGAAAGTGAATTACACGCATATGCAAGACTACATAGATAAGGCCATGTTCCTTCTAGAGGACTCGGGGAGCTGTCGTTGTGGGGTGTGCGCGGCACAGCTGGTGCCAGACGCAGAAATGGTAGTGGTTTGCTCCCAGGATAACTGCTATTGCACAAGTCATCTATTGTGTTTGTCAACAAGATTCTTAGAGACTTCTGATGAGCCAGATCGGCTGGTTCCAATCAGTGGCGCTTGCCCGGGGTGTGGAATGACGGTTCCATGGTCGCTGTTGATGCAGGAGCTGACGCTGCGCAACTGCGGAGCGAACAAGCCGCGAGCGAAAAGGAAGAAGACTAAAGCGGACGCGACTCAGCGAGGCTCCAGGGTCACTTCAGAGCAAGGGCGTGTCGGCGTCGATGATACCAGCAACGAGCGTACAGCAGTTGACCTTCGAGAAGCGGATCTCCCTGACGACGTCAGTCTAGATGAGAACTGGACTGAGTCATTAGATGCGGACCTTGAGTCGGAAAATTTGATGGAGTCACGATCCCAGCCTACATCGACCAGAACCGAGATCATTATAGAAGACAGTGACTGCGAAGAGATATACACGCTAGAATGAGCAATGACGCCACCGCCAGCCGCTGCTCGCTAGTGTGGGTAGAATAAGAGGTCAATGGGTGATCGATTCAAATTTCCTCAAAGGACCAATTGCATCCAAGCCTGCAATGCAGTCGATGACGCTTGTCTCAACATCCTGCGCCACTTCCTCGAATGTCCTGCCCGCATCGATGGTGCGGATATTCCCGCTCCGTTGCACGCGGAAGATCGTCTGAAACAACTCGCGCACGCGGTTCTGCATGGTCGCATTCTCATAGCGTTCGGCACCGAACCCTCCACGCTGAGCAGCTGCTTCCGGGGAGATACTCAGGAACAAACACAGGTCAGGCTGAGGCAGTCCAATCTCTGGCGTCCATGCCCATTCCAGGGACAGCGTGGGATTCATCTTGGCGGCCGAATACACAGCACCAGAGTACGAATACCGATCCACAATGACGGTGACTCCATTGGCAATATCTTGCTCGATGCTTTGAGCCAGCTCCCAGCGGTTTGCGGAGAAGAGAAGATGGATAGAATGGTCGTCCAACTGCGACTGACCCCGCAGATAGCCATCGATCATCTTCCCGATGGCTGTGGTTCGATCTTGACAGGGGTTAGATATAGTTTGCCATGCCTATGTTGTAAGAGTCTAAGGAGTACCTGGAAATCGAACATATTTGACTGCACGGCCTTTGTGTTGAAGCCTTTTGTGTAGAGACTCGCACTGGCTGGATTTGCCTGCCCTGTCCAAGCCCTCGACGACAATTAAAGCACCACGTTCAGCCGGTGTTTCCATTATGCGGGAAGATCACAGTAGAATTGGTGGTGAGCAGAGAAGTTCGTTGTGAAAGATGATCGGCATGGGGAGGTTTAGAAGGCGGGCTTCAGTTATCGAGGGTGGATTGGGTTATCAGCCAGAGAGAATCTAACACTTAGCCTGATCGGGACAGACCGCGGGGATCCCAGCAACTTCCCGCATTTCCACATGAATCTTCTTTCTATCAGAACTTCCAACTCAACTTTTTCCCTTCTCCAGCGACTCTCCGTCGCATACAACCTCGCACTGATCGTCATGGACCCCGGATCATCCCTTCAGTTACCGCAGGAGATGCTCAACTTCACCACTACAGCCTCGATTCTGACCCCTCGGCTGGGAAGACTGGCCGTGGCGGGCAGGAAACCCATCTCCACGCCGCACTACATCCCTCTAACATCTCGAGGAATCGTTCCGCATATAACACATGATATCATGCGCGATCAAACTGCTATTGGCAGTCTCTTTATTGGACTTGAAGATTGTACGAGCGTTTCCCAGCCCCTTCAGCCAGTCAACCGCCCAAGAGCAATATCATTTACCAACCAAGAAAAAAAGAAAACCGCTAACATCAATGCCCGTGGGGGCGCAGATCAGTCATAGAAAGACAAACCCCGAAGCATCCCTTCCCTCCTGCATATACGATTCCGACGGCAGCCAACGAGTCGGCGCTGCGCAATTTCATCTGCCAACCCGATGACCAGCTGTTGATCATGGGCCCGCGTCGCGAACCGCCGATCAAATGCCCGCCCTCGAACACGCCCAACTCGGTCGCCATCCTTACCTCGGTGGGCTACCGACAACTGGAGGCGACGCACTACCTGGATGCCATCCGCCACCTGCGGCCGGATATCGTCGTCGGCCTCGCTGACCTAGTGCGCGGCCACAACCCAGGACTGAAGCGGCGCGGGAAGATGGTCGACCGGACGCACGCCTACACGACGCACGCCACGGAACAGCTGTACAACCACAAAGACACAACGCAGCGATCGAACGCTGTCTACTTTGCCCCGGTGCTGCCGCTCGAGAACGCGGAGCAGTCCATCTATCTGGAGGATTTGGAAAATGACCTCCGCCCGTACATCTCGGGCCTGGCGCTGTACGAGTCGGCCTCGCTCTCCGCCGTGTCGGAGGCGCTGGGCGACCTTCCGCGACTGCTATTTGGCGCGCCGGCCACCCCTCACGATATCCTCCGCGATGTCTCGCTGGGCGCGGATCTGCACACCATTCCTTTCGTGG
Source organism: Aspergillus fijiensis CBS 313.89 (assembly GCF_003184825.1). Taxonomy (NCBI): domain Eukaryota; kingdom Fungi; phylum Ascomycota; class Eurotiomycetes; order Eurotiales; family Aspergillaceae; genus Aspergillus; species Aspergillus fijiensis. Next base: position 228,282 of record NW_024468985.1, read on the forward strand.
GTGTATGTTCCGACGCCGGTATTGCCTTGGACTTCACCTTCCAGCCGCAGCAGCAGGAGTCGCAATCATCTCCTACGTCCACTCCATTAGCCTACGACCTCTGGTCACCCGACCACAAAACCGACACCCGCCGGCTCTCGGAATCATGCGAATGCTACACCTGCCGCAACCACCACCGCGCCTACCTGCACCATCTGCTCTCCGCCAAGGAGATGCTCGCGTGGTCCCTCCTGCAGATCCACAACCACCACACCATGGACATCTTTTTTGCTCAGATCCGCGAGAGTATCGAACGGGGCACTTTTGATGTTGATGCCCAGACCTTCTCGCGGACATACAGCTCGGAGCTCCCCGAGCCGAAGGGTCAAGGACCACGGTGCGTGCCCTTCCGGAAACAAATCCTCACATACATACATACCTATTCAAATATACCATAAAAGCCAAACCATGCTAACTCACTATACCCATGAACAGACTACGAGGCTACCAACTCCCCGCCTCCGGCCCCAACCAACCCCGCCGGCACGCCCGGGTGTACGGCCGCCTCGACGACGCGGCGGAGAAATTCGCCGAGTCGCAATCCTCCGTGGCCACGCCCGATACGGGCGCCGAGGGGCTGGAGGAGCACGGGTTTGCGGAGAGGGCTAGCGGACTATGACTAGAGCATATCATCTGAAAGTTGCATATACGAAATAATTCAAGAAGCATTGCGGTAGAATAGCTTAGCTTGGTATAGCATAGCATAGCACAGCATAGCACAGCACACACAGCACAGCACAGCATCCCACGATATGCATAATGCAGCAGCATACCATATCATATAAAACACATATATACTAGGGATAGGGCAGAGCCTGGCCAACAGACAAGACATCTCCCACTATTCGACAGCCCCCTCCAATGCCCCCTCCAGTGTCTTCAAGCTGCGCATACAGCTTCAGCACAGTGTAAATGGATAGACTACACGACTTTTGACGAATTAAGCAATTGGCTGTCATCTCATCTACCGAATACATAAATCCCCATATTGCAGCCTTATCCCACACAATTGAGAGATCAACAGCGGGTGAAAGAGTACACAGTACAATACCCAGGACCTTTTAGCCCACCACATCGAAATACCACATCCTATCATCGATTCTGTCCTGACATTCAAGAAGATAGAATCAAGAGCAAGAGATCGGACAGAAGAGATAAAGAGGAGTGTGGTTGCTCGCTCAGCATAAAACCCTAGCCTTGGAGGCATATATCTGGGTAGCCGCATACGTTCCGCCCTGAAATGAACACGACCACCATTTTACATTCAATACCGATCAACTGCATAAGCTAACTACTTCATATCTACAGTACATATCCACTCTATATGTCCAATCCCAATCTGAACCCCCAAACCAAATCGAACTCAAGACACAACAATCGACCGGAGTCATGCCGTCACCACCAAGATTCAAAGTTTGCAGGACTATCCGGGCGGGCGCCGTCATTGTATCCGGAACGGACGGCTAACTACAAGTCAGAGGAGAAGAGACTGAGATGATTTTCCGTAAGATGAGAAGAATCTCAAAAAGAGGAAGAAGAAACTCATGATGAGTCGATTACGTCTAAGACTTTTTCCATGGAGTAGATTAGATGGAAGGGTTGCATCCGAAGCCAAACCCGCTAAACCCCATCGGTCAAGCGTGGGAAGTATAGACTACACTCCCACAGTCAACACAGTCAACACAGTCAACACCTCATTCTTCACCTCACCTCTTCACCTCTTCAACCACTCAGACCAACTCTCCAATAAAGCTTGGCGGATGAGACTCCACACTCTGGCAGCTGTCATGGCGTCCCCCATCTTTCCCTCCGAGTCTACCGATCTACAGTTCACTGTCCTCATCACTCCTCGCCTCCTTACCAGCTCGACACTCCTTCCGATCCTTGGAAATCCCCAAGTCAATTCACCTCACACATCGAATGGACAATCCCCAATAGTCCGCTCGGCCCGGCACTCTCCAGACGGGTTCAGTCGGTACACCCACTGAAAGCACCATGTCTCATACGTCAAGACCTCTCCGAGCGGTCGAATCAACGAGTCATACCCCTAGCACCAGCAAAGTCATTCGTTGGGGGAGCATGGCGGTCGGTCAAACCAAACCACTGTTACACCCACATCCGCGTAAACCTGGGGAGGTTAAGGTACAGTACCGGGCCTCTTACACAGAACTCTCATTCCGCAGCAACCCGGGAGCTTTTTGTAGAAAAGACAAATCTACTACGTCAGCATGATTATCTGCACAAGGGTGATTCTCCGCAGATGTCGTCCGCGCTGCTCCCCTGCACTTCCGCCGCTCACTGCTGGTCAAGCCTTTTCTCTCTTGCATCTTCTCTTTGTGCTGTAGGGGAAAAGAGGCCTGTGGTGAATTTTTCCCAGCCTATCGGTTGCTTTCGCTTCTTCATCCTTTTCTTTCTAGCTCTCTCTCGCTTTCGCCGTCTTCTCCCTCCCGGTTCGTAATACGGAACGGAGGACAGCAGAGAAGTAGAAAGAGAGAGGGTAACCCCCACCTTCCCCTCCCCCTGCTGCATAAGGCAAAGTGATCTAATCCAAGACACACCATGGCTGAGCAAGGAGCGCCAACCACGGCGGCCAACACGCTCGACGTCGAACGCGGCGGCGGCGGCGGCGGCGCACAACCGCAGCCCTCGAGCTCGGAGCAGCGCCGTGACTCGCGGCGGGTTTCCCGCGTCTCCTACAAGGAGGACTACGCCAACCTCGACGAGTACGGCAAACTGGTCAAGTATGCCTCAACCTATCGCGAAGGTGGGCGAGGCGACGAAGGGCAGGGCGAGGAGGAGATGAAGCGCGTGTGGTACGCGCCCTGGAAGAAGCGCAAGGTCTTCGTCAAGCACGTCGATCAGCAGCAGGGATACCCGGAGGAGTGGCTCCTCACGGACATCCGCCAGGGCTTGTCCAGCAGCGAAGTGCCGGACCGCCGACGTCGCTCGGGCTGGAACGAATTGACCTCCGAGAAGGAGAACCCCATCGCCAAGATCCTATCCTACTTTCGGGGTCCGATTCTTTATGGTATGTTGCTGTGCTGCCTAGCCCAAAAAAGCAGAGCTGACTTGGTGAGGTAGTCATGGAACTCGCCGTGCTTCTTGCCGCGGGTTTGGATGACTGGATCGACTTTGGTGTCATCATCGGTATTCTTTGCTTGAACGCCGCGGTGGGTTGGTACCAGGAAAAGCAAGCTGCGGACGTGGTCGCCAGTTTGAAGGGCGATATCGCCATGAGAGCAACGGTCATTCGTGATGGCCAGCAGCAGGAGATTCTTGCTCGGGAGCTTGTTCCAGGTGACGTGGTAGGTTCTCTGGCCTCTCAGTAACGCAGTCCAGAACTAACACGCGGTGGAGATTATCGTTTCCGAGGGCCATGTCATCCCTGGCGACGCTAAGGTGATTTGCGACTACAACGACCCCGATGGATTTGAGGAGTACAAGAGAATGCTGGAGCAAGGCGATCTCAGCAGTACCTCCGAGTCCGACCTCGAGGACAACGAGCCCGAGAAGCCCGGAAAGCAAGCCGAGGCCGGCGGGGAGGACCCCGAGAAGGACCAACCGCAGTCGAAGCCCAAGCGCGGGTACCCCATCCTGGCCTGCGATCACTCGGCCATCACCGGCGAGTCCCTGGCCGTGGACCGCTATATGGGTGGGATGATCTACTACACCACCGGCTGCAAGCGCGGCAAGGCCTATGCGGTGGTGCAGACCGGTGCGAGGAACTCGTTTGTCGGCAAGACCGCCAGCATGGTGCTGTCCGCCAAGGGCGCGGGCCACTTCGAGATCGTCATGGATAACATCGGAACGTCGCTGTTGATCCTGGTCATGGCGTGGATCCTGGCGGCGTGGATCGGTGGCTTCTTCCGCCACATCCCCATCGCCTCGCCGGGCCAGCAGACGCTGCTGCACTACACCCTTGCTCTGCTGATCATCGGTGTTCCCGTCGGTTTGCCTGTGGTCACAACGACGACCATGGCCGTGGGAGCCGCGTACCTGGCGAAGAAGAAGGCCATCGTGCAGAAACTGACAGCTATCGAATCTCTAGCAGTATGCATCCTCTCAAACAGCAAAACACGGAGCGACACTGACGAAGACTAGGGCGTTGATATCCTTTGCTCGGATAAAACCGGCACACTAACGGCGAACAAACTCAGCATTCGCGAGCCATACGTGGCGGAAGGCGTGGACGTGGACTGGATGTTCGCGGTGGCGGTGCTGGCCTCGTCTCACAACATCGAATCCCTGGACCCGATCGACAAAGTGACCATCCTCACGCTCCGCCAGTACCCGAAGGCCCGTGAGATCCTTCGCCGCGGCTGGAAGACGGAGAAGTTCACACCGTTCGACCCGGTGTCGAAGCGCATCGTGACAATCGCCAGCTGCGACGGCACCCGGTACACGTGCACCAAGGGCGCACCGAAGGCGGTGCTCCAGCTTACTAACTGCTCCAAGGAGACAGCGGACCACTACAAGACCAAGGCGCAGGAATTCGCGCACCGCGGGTTCCGCTCGCTGGGCGTCGCCGTACAGAAGGAGGGTGAAGATTGGACGCTCCTGGGGATGCTGCCGATGTTCGACCCGCCGCGCGAAGACACGGCGCAGACGATCACGGAGGCGCAAAATCTAGGCATCAGCGTCAAGATGCTGACGGGCGACGCGATCGCGATAGCCAAGGAGACGTGCAAGATGCTCGCCCTGGGAACCAAGGTGTACAACTCGGACAAGCTGATCCACGGCGGGCTCAGCGGAGCCATGGCAGGCGACCTGGTCGAGAAAGCCGACGGCTTCGCCGAGGTGTTCCCCGAGCACAAATACCAAGTGGTGCAGATGCTGCAGGACCGGGGCCACCTGACGGCGATGACAGGCGACGGGGTCAACGACGCGCCGTCCCTGAAAAAAGCCGACTGCGGCATTGCGGTCGAAGGCGCGTCCGAGGCCGCCCAGTCCGCCTCGGATATCGTCTTCCTCGAGCCGGGCCTGTCGACGATTATCGACTCGATTAAGGTCGCGCGCCAGATCTTCCATCGCATGAAAGCCTACATCCAGTACCGCATCGCGCTGTGCCTGCACCTGGAAATCTACCTCGTGACGAGCATGATCATTCTAAACGAGAGCATCCGCGTCGAACTTATCGTCTTCCTGGCCCTCTTCGCCGATCTCGCAACAGTAGCCGTCGCTTATGACAACGCCTCCTTCGACCTGCGACCCGTGGAATGGCAACTCCCGAAGATCTGGTTCATCTCCGTGCTGCTGGGCCTGCTCCTCGCCCTGGGCACATGGGTCGTCCGCGGCACGATGTTCCTGCCGTCCGGGGGCATCATCCAAAACTGGGGCTCCATCCAAGAAGTGTTGTTTTTGGAAGTCGCCCTCACCGAAAACTGGCTCATCTTCGTCACCCGCGGCATGGACACCTGGCCGTCCATCCACTTAGTCACCGCAATCCTTGGGGTCGACGTCCTGGCCACAATCTTTTGTCTGTTTGGATGGTTTAGCAACGAGGACATGCCGACGATCCCGAAAGACCAATTCGTGGAGACCACGAACGGCTGGACGGATATCGTGACGGTGGTGCGCGTCTGGGGCTACTCGTTAGGCGTCGAGATCGTGATCGCGCTCGTGTATGTGATGCTGAACAAGTTCAAGTGGCTCGATAACCTGGGCCGCGCCAAGCGCGACAAAGGGGACCTCAAGATTGAGAATCTGTTGGGCCATTTGGCGCGGTTGACGGTCGAGTACGAGGAGCCCGGGAAGCCCAAGGGCCGCTTCTCGTTGGCGGCCTCGAAGGAAGAGGAGGAGCTGGAGTAGATGGGCTGGGGATGTGCGGGAGCGCGAGTGGGTGATTTCGGTGGGGTGGAAGGGAGATAAGCTGCTGGGGGATTGATTCGGGGAGAGAAGAAGCGAAGGATAGGAGACAGAGGGAAGAAGGAGTAGGGTGTCTGGGTTGGGATTGGGATGAGGAGGAGTATAAGAAGTACGGTTACGGGCTACGGGGGATTTGTTTGATGCTGCGCTGCTGCTGGGTAATTGTTCAGTACTTAATTAATATATAGGGCTGTCCGACAGGGCAGACCATAGTGGGTAATTGATTTGAGTTTTTCGATGAGGAGAAGTAAAGCATACGGTATTTAGGGCTGGGATACGATGAATGACCTGCCTAGTATCCGATACCCATACCCATACCCTCCTGAGCACGAGCATAAATTGCAGGTAGGCTACATGTCACCAAGCGAAGCTATAATCTATCACTCTCGACCGACTGAAGAGTATCTTACGATAGACCTAACAGCATCTTCCCAATGAACACAGTGTGTCCTCACAGAAATAGGTATTCGGTTAGTCTCAAGATCAAATCCAAGCTAAATAGTCATCTGGTATATATAGCCCTCACGAGGATGTACATGAACTGTATATAAAATAAGAAACTCCCCAAGTACGGGGGGAAATCACCACCACCACCACCACCACCGCTACTACTACTCCAACCCACTCACCGGATACCGAAACTTATGATAAACCCTCGACATGGTCTGCGTCAACGCGGAGCGGATGCCACTCAAGTACCCGGGATTGGCATACGCCTGGGTGACGTCCCACAGCATGACGCCGCCGAACGACTTGAAGGACTTCGCGTACTGGATGACCTGCTGCAGCTGCGAGATGGGGACGTAGCCGGAGCCGGCGGCGGCGGTGTTGGCGGGCGCACCGACGAGGACCCTGACGTCCTTGTTCTGCGAGACGGTGCGGGCCCAGGTGTCCCACTGGGCGAAGTTGAAGGCGGGCTGGGAGGCCTGGCCCGGCTGGAAGGAGGCCAGGCCGCAGGGGTTGTTGTAGAACTGCACCCAGACCGCGTCGATGGCGACGGGCCCGTTGAGGATCTCCTGGTCGGCCAGGTCAGGGTACGGGCACTGCGGCGCCGCGGTCAGGAAGTACGGCTTGCTCGGGTCGGCGTCGGCGAGCGCGCGCAGCCGATTGGCGAACGGCGCCATCTTGTTGACCGTCGCCTCGAAGTCGAAGTCGAAGCCGTCGACCGAGGCGTTGCCGAAGGGGCGGAGCGGTTGCGGTTGCGTTTTGGATGCACCAGATAAAGAAGGGGGCGGGCCGAACGTCTGCCACACCAGGTCGGCGCCGGCCTGCGCCGCCGCGTCCGACGCAAACCCGCCTTCGCTGTACGTCGCCCCGCCGATGGAGAGGATCACCGTCTTGCCTTTCTGCTGGCACGTCGTGATGTCGTTGCTGGCCTTGTTAGTGTCGATTTCACCCACCCCAGTAACAGCAAGCAGAGCGCCACTTACCCGATCTGCGGACAGTTGGGCAGATTGGTCCCGTTGAACAACGGACAAGCTTTGCTGGTGTCGGCGAAGTCATACTCGGGCACGCCGCCCGCCCCGTTCACCCGCATCACGAACGCCAGGATAAGAACGTCGATGTTGGGATCTGCGCGCGATTAGCTCTGTCCATGGTCCCATGGGGCAAGGCAAGTGACAAGTGGCAAGTGGTGGACAACGTACCGTCGCAATAGTAGGACAGATTCTGCTGCGCCAAGTTCCCCGACCCCCGATACGAGTTCTGGCCTAGCCCTAAGTCAGTTCGAACGTCCAACTGCCACGGTATCAACTCCACCCACCCCAGTATACAGCCACATTGTTCGGGGACGAAAGATCGAGTTTCGCGGACGCTCCGCTCAGCGAAGCCAGCGCCGCTGTCCAGGCGAGGATGGACTGGAAAAGCATGATGCTGTGTGGTGTTGCTCTTGATAATCGACCACACGAGTGAATAGGTGTGCTGGAGGTAGACAACACGAAGGAAAGAGTCTGAACAGATATCCCTGCACAACCAAAGACGAAAGAGATGGTATAACTGATGCTTCCTGTGGTGGTGGTGACAATGCCTCACCCAAGTCAGTATCTCATGTGTCGCTGGTCGAACCTCGTTTCCGAATAACCTCAACTTCCATCCAGCCTGATGAGCCAGCAACGTCCACTTTATATCCCCATACCCCCTGTAAACAGCTAACCTCAACGACGTAAACGTAAATGTAAACGTAAACAACCCCATTTCCCCTCTAGACAGTCAACCGTAACGACGTAAACGTAAACGCCAACAACCCCAAACCGGTCACCCATCCGATAGAGCCAGTTATCACTGTCATGCGTTCTGATCGCATGGTCTTGCTTGAGGGGAGAGTGTGGTTCTTTCCGGGATCGTCAGGGCCAGGATCATCCACACATTCTTGACACTTACGAGGACAGACACACGCGCAGCCGGACAAAAGAGGCGCCAGTGGGACGAGGCGGGGGGAGAGCATCCCCTGACGGCCGGAACTGTCATATTGATAGCCGTAGCCGTGCCTGTGATCGGGCTAGATGGGGGAGCGGAGTTGAGCCAGGCCGGGGGGGCCAAGTTCGCATTCCACATCCCTAGTCCCTGGGCAACTGGCCTCGAGGAAGAATGCTGCCAGGTTGGATTAGGTAGAACCCAACTAACTTCGTGAACATAATCTGCTAGACGAGAGTCGAGCTCTCTGAGGTAGCAGTTATCAATGTCTAGTTTGGTTGATCCAGCTGAGGGAGAGGAGAGTCCAACCGCTCTAGCCCTAATGCTTCAACCACGCCATGATAACCACACCCCATCACCAGCACGATACAGCGCATCACAACCACCCACCGCCTCAAACCCAGGGCCAAACTCGATTTGATTCCCCATCCGGCTCCCCCCCAGGCCCAGCCTTAGGCGTTCTTCCATCGCAATGCCAAACAAACCCCCCCACAATCCCAACGAATGACGCAAAACCCACCTCTCCGCAGTCTGCCGGTTGACTGCCTAAGTTACTTCCTGTTCCTGCTCCCGTCCCCCCATTTCATCGTCATGCAGCAGCCACGCGCCCACCATGCAAGGGACAGAAGAATCATTGATCATTGACCGGGGTCGTTACACGAGAACAGAAAACGGCGACATATAACCGCAGCCCAGACTGTTCCAATACGCCAGACAAGACAAGACAAGCGTTAATCAAATCACACGCCTTCGAGCCCTCCTCCGGGATGCTCATACCCCTACCCAACTGTCACAAAGGCTCAGTATCATCAGTCGATGGGGGCAGGGGCAGAGGCAGGGGCAGGGGCGTGTGATACGGCACTTGACAAGGCCATCCCGATGATGATGATGATGATGATGATGATGATGATGACGAAGTGTAGGATGATCGAAACATACTTTCTGCAGGAGCATACAACCAAGCACGAGGTTTAGGTTTAGTATACAGCCCGCGTAGCACAACCACAAAACAAACACAACAAACACAAACAAGCAAAGGGATGGAACCAGAAACGTGCAAACAGCTTTATCTTCATCTTCATCCCCATCCCCCATCCCCGCCCCCGTCCACGGGTCTGTCTGTCTAGGTCAATCCGAATCCCGCGCACGGACAACGCTCCCTGCCCTCTGAAACATCCTGCGCGTGTGTACCTGCGTCTGACGGACGTGCTTTCAACCTAAATTCTATTCCGGGGAGACGGTTGCGGATGGGATCCTCTACATAAGGGGGCGGGGAGGAATGCGCTGGGGGACTGTTGGCTTGTTGGCTTGTTGGGCTCTTGGGCTGTTGGCCGGGGGATCATGGTATGCTAGGTGGCATGGCTGTATCGCTGGGATTGGGGTTAGGGTCTCTGCGGAGCGGGAGGGTTTTTGATACTCAAAATGAAGAGTCATTTGATATTGGGGTTGAGGGAGGCTGTACTGTAGGCTGTATGTAGGCTGCAGCTACAGGGATGGTGTTGCCTGTGCTACCCACCGATCCTTATGGTCGAACAGCAGGACATGGGTTGTGGAACCGCACTTGGTCTGGACAAGACAGCATCAACGCCGGGTTGACATTCCCTCCGTGGTACGGAGGACTCGGCCTGCCTACGGAGTACTCTCACGAGATATGCCACTAGGTCTCTTATCCGTGGGACAAACAAACTACTATTCTCAACAACAATCTACCGCGCAATCCCCACCACCCGCTCAAAAGCGGCCTCATTCTCCACCTCCCCATCGATAACCCCCGCAACCTTCAACACATCCACGACCCCATCCACCACCTCGCGCTTAACCCCCCTCGTCCCCTGGCTAAACCGCACATCCTTCATCCACTCGCGCGCATCCTCCTCCCCATACGTACACCCGAGCTCCCCGGTCCCCAACAACGCGATCACTCTCTCGCGATCCGCCTCAAACTCCTCAATCCCGCGATCCAACACCTCAAACAGCCTCTCCAACCGCGTATCCCGCCCCAGCTCCCCGACGGGGAACGTCGCCGTCGACGCGACAATCATCCACGACGGCCAGGGGGTGTAGATCTCGCCGATCTTCTTCAGCGGCGGGTGCGGGTTTTCGGGGGTGGGCCGGAAATACGGCTTCGTCGTGAATTCTTCCCACATGAAGAAGTCGGCCGTCGGGTCGGCGTCGGCGCCGGCGACCCCGTCTCGCAGGGACCCGAACGGCCCCAGGATGGTCGGGGTGAGACTGTCCCTCTCCGACCAGTGGTGGGTCTGCGAGAGGACGAAGGACATGATGTGTGAGCCGCTGTAACCCCACCAAAAACACCATGCACTTGTCAGTCGTGGCGATCTTGGTAGGCGAAATCATGTTTTTTGTTGCAGAATGCTCACCTTCCCAACCGACTCACGCCCACCCTCCCCCCCTTCAGATCCTCCACGCCCCGGATCGTCTCCCGCTCGCGCCCGGTGACGATCGCCCACCGCAGCGGCGTGTCCACCCAGTGGCCCACGATCTTGTAGCCGTCCGTCGCGGCGGGCTTCGGCGCCTGCTGCTTGCCCACCAGCCCGGCGACCCAGCCTTCCGTCAGCCCGATCGCGAGGTCGATCTCCTGGTCGCGGAGCGAGGTGATCATGTGGCCCGTGCCGGAGGGGAAGGGGACCAGCCGGACTTCGAACGGGAGGTCGGCGGCGGCGGAAGAGCGCAGCGCCAGGTGCAGCGGGCCGAGGTAGTGCTCTGTCTTTTCTGTTAGTTACCTTGGTAGGAAGTATGGGAGGTGTGGGTGGTGGGGGGGGGGGGTGGTTCTGGTTTTCCTCGTGCAGGAGGAGCAAGGCTTGGGATGTATGAGAGGTGATCATGGTCTTGCTGGAATACTAAGGGTAGACATACCTGGCACATAGCCAATTCGGATCGTTTCTGTGTTGGAGGCCATGGTTGGGAGCTTTCGATGCGGTGCAGTACGGAGAACAGGCAACGGACTAACACTTGAGAGCGAAAGGATGGATGGTGGGGGATGGAGTTGACCCCGCGGACTGAGCGGCAGCGGCATGTCATCTGCCGCCCGCTCGGCGATCGATCGGACGGAGAGCGGTCCCGATTCCACTCTACTTTAAAACAACAAAAACAGCTGATGAATGAATCTATAATTTCAACAAAACAGTCTGTGTAGTCTAGAGATCCAGTTGAGAATCTAGCCCTACAGCAAACTGCCATATCTATATACACCCCCCCAAAAGGCATCAAGTCATCCGAATATCCTTCTCCTCCACCTCCCACCCCTCACTCGCACCCCGAGAAGGACTGCCCGCAGCCCCAAACGAGGGTCCACTATACATCCAGAACTGCAGTCCCAAATACAAATCACAGATGCACTGGAACATCGCGCACAGCCGGAACGACCAGGGGATCACCTCCGCGCTGCAGAAGAAGTAGCTCAGCTTCGTGATGTCACCCAGGATCCACGCCGCAACCACCGACAGCCGGAACCCCACGCAGGACCGCGATTGGTGGTTTTTGATGACTTGAGGCAACGGCAGCGTCGCCTCGACCGCGAGGCCGACGTATCCCAGCAGACCGATATAGGACTGCGAGTAGGCGAGCGGGGGAAGGAAGACTTGAACGACGGCGAGGGCCACAGTGAAATAGGCGAGGAACATCCAGTAGCTACACAATCAGCTGGGTCAGCAACCACATCGCAATGGGGGGGGGGGGGGGGACAAGGAAACATACGGCTTCGCGCTCCGCCACTGCCAAAAGTCATACGGTCTCGTGAACCCCTGCCCGCTGTCCACGCTGCTGAAGGGGACGTGCTCCACTCCATTCTTCAAGCCAGGGGCCGGCCGGTTGTCGAGGGCTACCTTCAGCAAGATAATCTGCACTCCGATCGTGAGGACGGCCTGGATGAGGAGCGAAAGAGAGTACTTGGCGCCGAACCAGTAGAAGACCCTAGGTATTATGTGTCAGTCCCCGTCGCGTCACTGCCCCACGACATCTCTTACTTCAGAATCGACGCAATGAGCATGATCAATGGGATGTCCATGGAGAAGCCAGCCGAGCTTCGGCTGCGGTGGATGCTGAGGATCTGGTCCGCATACGAGGTGACCGGCGAGGTCATGATACTGTTTGAGATTCATTATCAGTGATCTGGTCAGGCCAACAGCGGACATAGAAGCGCACAATAGAGGAGCTCCATATTCAAGGGCTTGCGATAAGAGATTCATGGTGCGCTCAATAGCCCGTCGAAGCGTATGAGAACAAAGGTGTCACGGTTGAGTCCTGGTGTTGAGAGCGGAGATTGGGTTTGGACCGGAGATGGGATGATCTATAACTTTCGGCCAAAAGAGGAGTCGCGCACAAAACACACTGAGACCCTAAGCCACGCTGGAAGAAACGAAGAGAGTAAAAGGATGGATTGCAACGGCCGTGTCAGATCTCCAACCCCTCGAGAGTCGAGCCACCACCGGATGCGTCTTTCCTCCCTTTTACTTTTTTCCCCTGGCGCCCGCTGACTCAGCCCCACTGATCGGCGCCAAAAATCGAGCCTCGTCCCAAACGGGTAACAATATAATCTGCCGCCCAGTGCCCAGAGTGCTTATTCGCCACTTGGCTCTTCATTACTACGTACTGCCAGAGTACTACATTCTACCTGAGCTTGTTGACATTGTTGCTTCTGCCAGAATGGTCATGGAGTTCAATATACTATTGTGACCCGCTAGTCTATCGCCCCAAAACTCAAAACTCAATCCGCCACGAGTTGCCGATGGCAACATTGGGGTTTTTGACCACCGCATACGATGCCTTGCCATCTTGCTGGCCGTGATATTCAATCGAGGCGGTGGTGGCAGCTTTGGCATTCTCCTCAATCACCGTCACGCTGCTCTTGTCCTGCCAGTCCTTGGGCGGATCAACAACAATGACCCGCTCCACGCGAACCCCAGCCATTTTCTTCAGATATTCGTTCGTCTTGGGACCCTTCGCACCGAGATCTTCGGACGACAGAGCAGAATCACGGAAGGCGAAGCGACGGTGGATGTAAGCGCCACGCTCGTAGTCAAACGTCTCGCCATCATCAACGTAGAGGGTACCGTCGGCGTGGCCGTCCTTGTTTAGCACAATAACAAGAGTGTAGGGATCCCACCTCATAAGTCCGCTGCTGCGGCGTGGGCGATCCTTGCGAGGAATGACATGGCCGCCCTGCATCAGCAAAGGTACCTTCTCCATCGGAGCGGGCACGGTATGCCGCTTGCCTGCTCCTTGGTAGACGGTATAGTCGAAGTAATCATAGTACTTCTCGTCGTCAGCAAGATAGATGTCAACACTGGTAGCATCCTCGGCCACCACCGGCTTGGCAAGAAGACCCGTGTTGCCGAGATAAAGCTGATCATCAATGGCAAAGCCTGCTTCGTCGGTAGGATGAACATAATATTGGGGCCGCACAATCGGCATCCCGTTCACCGAAGCCTCATGGAAGGCGGTATACCAGGCAGGCAAGAGCTGGTATCTCAGGCGGATGGCCTGCGCAATGATGGACCGGAAAGGCTCAGCAATCAAATACGGCTCACGTCTGCGAGTGTCAATGTGAGCGTGGGCGCGGAAGAACGGATACCAGATACCGGTCTGGTACCATCTGGTCAAGAGTTCCTTGCTTGGGTTCTGGAAGAAGCCACCGACATCAGCACCGGCAAAGGGGAAACCCGCGATACCATTGTTCAACACCATTGGAAGCGAGGCAGCAAGGTGATCCCAGGTCGCCTGGTTGTCGCCCGTCCACATGGCTGACATCCGTTGAGCACCGGCATAGTAAGAGCGGGTCAAGATGAAGGGCCGGCGGACTTCGCCCTTCTTGCGCTCCAACAGGGCATTGTAGGTGGCATTGACCAAAGTGACACCATGCACGTTGTGGATATCGCGATGCTCCCAATTGTCATGGTGCAGGTTGTCCTTGGGCATAGTGGTTTCGGGTCCGTTGAAAACGGATGGCTCGTTCATGTCATTCCAGATGAAGACATTTGACAGGGTACCCTTGAACTTGTCATACTTGAACAAGCTCATCCACCACTTGATGGCTGCCGGATTGAAGGTATCAATCCAGTTCGATGAGCCAGGCCAACACCAGCCATCGTAGATCTCCCCGTCCTTGTTCCTAGTGGCCAAGTTCTTGCTCTTCAGTTCTTCCGAGATGGCGTATCCATCCTTGTTCTTGATATGAGGATCGATCAAGACCACGAGCTTACGCTCAGACTCATCGAGCTGCTTCTCCATGCTGATAGGATCAGGGAAGGTGAGCGGATCCCAGGTGAAGTACTTCCGGTCATCAGTGTACTCGAGGTCCAGCCAGATGATGTCGTAGGGGATCTGGTACTTGTCAAAGTTGCGATCAACCTCTTTGACATCCTCATCGGTGATGTAATTCCAGCGACACTGGTGGTACGCGATGGCAAAATGTTGAGGCAACTGAGTGAAACCAGTGAGTTCACCATAAGTCTTGCTGATGTCTTGCGGTGTCGGTCCCAGGAAAACGAAAACGTCGATCTGACCAGACTCCGAGAACCAATGACTCTGGGTGTCTGTCTTAGCGCCCACACCAAGGGAGAGAGGGTTTGGAGACGACGTGGCCTTGACAATATCCACCCAGGTCTCTGCGGCGTTGAGCCAAAAGACGCCGACGGTAGAGTCCTTACGATGAGCCTGCATGAACGGAATGGAGCCATAAAGGGTCATCGGGCTGTTGAGCTCATACTCAAACACATCCGAGTTGTACATGCGGTAAGGTTCATTGTGGTTGCCATCACCACCGCTAAGATTCGGTTAGCGTCTTCATGATATAGGTAGCAGGTCCGCTTACCGAGTCTGCTTCAAAGACATGGAGTCGGCGTGCTCGGGAATGCCGAAAACATGGCTGTAGCCGGGAAAGGTGATATCTAATCCGACACTTTCGGGGCCCTTGGGCTTCGAGTCCGTGTTACCTCCGAAGCTCTCTTCCCACCAGGTGCTCTCGTCTTCCGAAGCCTCCTGTTCGCTGCCCTCCGGAGCCTCGACCTTAGGCCGCCAATGCTCCAAGTTCAAGTATCCCTGGTGGTTCAGCTGGACGTGAGTTTGTCCGTCCCGCTTGAACTCCGCCTTGAAGGGGTTGTGGTGAATGATCGCTTCGAACTTGTTGTCTGGACCGTACAAGACCCGGGTAACTCCAGCTTCGGTTTCTGGCTCCAAGGTCGCGGTCTTGCTCAAGTCCAAGCCACCAACCAATGCCCATTTTTCCACCTCATTGTATCGTTCCTTGCGTGCCGGGCTGTTGTGTCGAAGCTCGATTTCGCCCTTCAAGCGCTTCTCCTCGTCGACGGTGACCCGTGCGACCCCTGACTCCAGGAAAGAGACCACGAGGGGCAACCGGACCTTTTCAACCGCGGATAGAGATTTGAGAACGGTTCCGTGCAGTTGTCCATCCTTGAACTGGATAGAGGAGGGTTCGAGTTCGTAAGGGGAGGACCAAGTTGAGCCCTTCGCGGTGACATCGTCGGCGAACGCTCGGTTCCGCTTACAGAACCCCGATTGTGAGCATGTCTTGAAACTCTCGTGTTTCACGGCAACTATACGTTGCAATTAGGCATAAGCACGATACCATAAAGAGCCTTGAGAGAGAACTTACACCCTGGGATGATGAGACATCCAAGGACAATCACCAACGATAATAAGAGGGTCCATCGGGTGGACGATGGCCGGGAGCCGGCCATGTTGCGAGCTTAACAGATAAGATGCAATCAGAGACACTCAATCTCTGAAAACAATAAACTTCACCAGTCACTAGGGGTGGGGACCTGCATCTACCAGAGGCGAAGGTCAAATCAAGCAGTGGCAGGCTCTGGGACGTTTGAATAAGAGTGACATGTGAACATGAACCTTGAATAGTTCCAGCCTGGCCAGATTGGCGATGACCGTGACGGAAGCTCCCTGGATTGGGGTTAGTGTGCCTCTAAACTCGATCGGGAGGTTGGGGTTAGACACCTCAGGCGGTGAGGCGGTCAGGCCATTCAGCTGGCCGCTCCAGGCCACAAGGCCCTCAAAGGCATTGCCAGGTGCCCCTCCTTTTGCGTCCCTTTCCGTCGAGCCCCACACAGCGCGTTTGCGGTCCCTCCTTATATTTTTCGCCCAACTCACGCCGGCTCTGCTTCCTTTCCCTTTTCCTCCTCTCATTCGAATCTCCGTGAATCGTCATCATCCACATCCTTCAAAATGTCCAACGAGCAGACGTAAGTTGATGCTCCTCATCCTTCCCCTTCCTCATGCGTTGACTGGTCTCGTTCTCTCTGTCAACTATGTGTCGATTATCTACCCACATTGACAACGCTTGACCTCGACCCAACGCCCATCTGCATCGACCTCGAAGCTAACAACCGGACACAGCTTCATTGCCATCAAGCCCGATGGTGTCCAGCGCGGACTCATTGGCCCCATCCTCTCTCGCTTCGAGAACCGTGGGTAGGTGTCCCTCAATGCTGATCATTGTCCTCCCCAGCCATGCTAATTGTCCTGCAGCTTCAAGCTCGTTGCCATGAAGCTGTGCTCTCCTTCCCAGCAGCACCTCGAGCAGCACTACGCTGACCTCAGCGACAAGCCCTTCTTCAAGGGACTCGTCTCCTGTGAGTAGCTTGGATGGCTGTTCCGATACAACAAACACATGCTAATCTTTCACACAGACATGCTGAGCGGCCCCATCTGCGCCATGGTCTGGGAGGGCCGTGATGCCGTCAAGACCGGCCGCAGTAAGACTTCCCTCTCCCCATCGTTCTACTACAGCGATACTAACAATGTCGACCAGCCATCCTCGGTGCCACCAACCCCCTCGCCTCCGCCCCCGGCACCATCCGTGGTGACTACGCCATCGTAAGAGCCCTTTGCCCTTGGATTCATTCCCAAACCCACCACTGACAATTTGCCCAGGATGTCGGCCGCAACGTCTGCCACGGTTCCGACTCCGTCGAGAACGCCAAGAAGGAGATTGCCCTCTGGTTCAAGCCCGAGGAGCTCCAGAGCTGGAAGCAGAGCCAGTTCGACTGGATCTACGAGAAGGCCTAAATCTTCTCATCTCAGCTTTGCCATTTCGGAGCCTACCGACCCTCGAGCATGTGGGAGGCGGCGCTCTTTAGATGAAACAATCTAGAAAACCCAAAAGCCCGATGAGAAATACAAGTCATTTCCAGATCTAGCTCTATTCAATCCCCATCTATACAAAATAATTCCCGCCGCGTAGAACCTGGCATCAATATCACAGCACTGCTATCTACTTCCTCCCCAGTAGCCCCCGGACACCCTTCCCCAAGGGCCCCAGAACCACCCTCGCAAACCACGGCGTAGCCCAAACACTCGCCGCAATCCGCACCGGCAGGAGAAACTTGGTCACCGTGTACGCCGTCGCAAACTCCAGCACGAGACGCACGCCTTCCGTCTGACTGCGGCTGTTCCCGGCCACTCGCTCCGAAAGAGTCAATTCTCCGCCACCCTCAAGGGAGACCAGATCCACCTGCGTATCCGCATCCACCCAGCCCTTCTTGCGCAGCCACCGCTGGAACCGCTGCGTGCCCTGCTGGAAGGACTCGCTCGCGGTCAGGTCGGGCAGCCAGTTGCCGTAGTGGAAAGCGGCCGCCAGCCCGAATAAAGGTACGATGGCGGTGAGCTCGTGCAGGATGAGGAACGAGGTGACGTGCGTTGCGGGCGCGCCTAGGAGCGGCGTGGTGTAGGTGCGCAGGAACGGGGGGAGGCGGTCGTTGAATCGCTGCAGGCGAGCGCGGAGGTCTTTCGGGGCGGCGGGCGGAGAAGGGGAAGGCGGGGTCGAGGTGTACCGGCGGGAGGAGGGCTTGAGGTGGGAGGCGATGGAGGAGAAGTGGGTGAGACGGGAGATTGAGCGTTGAGAGGCCATTCTCTTTGTTTTCGGGGTTATCGCAATGTCATTCCCGTCGGACGGTTGGGTGAGGGGATACCGGGGAGGTGGGATTCGTTGAGTTTCGTCTGGGAATCTTGATCGGTAAGGTTGGCTTGAAGCTGGGGGGTAATTAGGTTGATCA
Organism: Aspergillus fijiensis CBS 313.89; assembly: GCF_003184825.1. Taxonomy (NCBI): domain Eukaryota; kingdom Fungi; phylum Ascomycota; class Eurotiomycetes; order Eurotiales; family Aspergillaceae; genus Aspergillus; species Aspergillus fijiensis. The sequence goes on from NW_024468985.1 coordinate 246,641, forward strand.
CATTGACAGGTTGACAGGCTGCAGGAAGGTGAGTATGTATGTATGTATGTATGTATGTCTGAGGTGGACTGCATCTGTCTTGAGTAACCTCGTTGTTGCGATACGCTGCTGCTGCTGGTGGTGGTTGGTGTTTGCCCTGTTTGCACGACTGATGGTTGTTTGATTGACAATCGATTGGATTAATCTCTATAGTTGGATTCCTCTAAGAACAATGGACCCTGTCCGATATCCTAGGTTCTATCATCAGTAATCCAATTGTCTGCCTTCTCGTGCTTTACCACCTATTGCGACAAGAGTTCCATGGTTCACCAGTTTCTCACACGCCCGTTTGCCTCGTGGAGCAAGCAGCAGCCAAGCCCAGAGGCCGTCAGTGAATGCATAGTTAATGCAGGCAGTCGGCTACGACAAAGAACGCATGCTTTGACGAATGTGCCACACCAAACAGTCAGGATGAGTGATTGCATGTACAATTAGTGAATGTATGAACAAGTACAGAACTGGGCAAAAGATGAAATGGGGTCGCCCGACCAGATCGGCAGTTCGTCATTTTGCCTCTTCCGGAGGGCCCCTCAGAGTCCGCGCCAGAAGCAGATCTTCTTCCCCACCGCCGCCTTTCTTCTCTTGCGTCTTCTTCTCCTCGGTCACTTCTCCCTCCTTCTCTCGCCATCGTCTCCTACTAGATCTCGCAGAAGAGCCGGGCTTCACCATGGAGAAGATTACCGATAAGATCGCGGCTTTGCCGCCCGATGCGAATTACTTTTCGCTGGAGTTCTTCCCTCCCAAGACCAAGATGGTGGGGCTTTTCTTTCCCTCTCCCCGCACCGCAAGATGACTCCAACCCAAGCCATATATACTGATTGTTCATGGATTCGCCATTAGGGTTTCGCCAACCTTCAAGCCCGTCTGGAGCGTATGGCCCAGGCCCTTCGTCCCTTGTTCGTCACGGTCACCTGGGGCGCTGGAGGAAGTACCGCGCAAAGGTCCCTGGAACTGGCCGAGATCTGTCAGCGCCAACTGCAGTTGACCACATGCTTACACTTGACTTGCACGAACATGAGCCGCGCCCTGGTGGACCAGGCGCTGGAGGAAGCCAAGGTCCTGGGCATCAGGAACATCCTCGCCCTCCGTGGCGACCCGCCCCGCAGCGAGGAATACAACATGCACGGCGAGGACGACAGCAACAAGGACTTTACCTTTGCAGTGGACTTGGTGCGCTACATCCGCAAGCATCACGGCGACTACTTCTGTGTCGGTGTGGCTGCCTACCCCGAGGGGCATCCGGCAGACAACTTCCAGGACAGCCAGGACCCCGCCAGGGACGTGCCATACCTGGTCGAGAAGACCCAGGCGGGCGCCGACTTCATCATGACTCAGTTGACCTACGACATTGACGCCTACACCAAGTTCGAGAACATGCTACGAAACCACGAATCCGGCGCCTTCAAGACCATCCCCATCATCCCCGGCTTGATGCCCCTCCACAGCTACAAGATCCTCACGCGCGTGACAAAGCTCAGCCATGTCAAAATCCCCCCGCATATCTTGTCCAAGTTGGAAGAGATCAAGCACGACGACGACGCGGTCAAGCGCGCCGGTGTCGACATCGTCTGCGACCTGGTCGACGGCATCCGCAGCATCCCCACCCCAGGCCTGCGTGGTTTCCACTTCTACACGCTCAACCTCGAGAAGACGGTGTCGTTCCTGCTCGAGCGCTGCGACCTCATCGGTCCGTACACGGAATATGACGAACCCATCGAAGATTCCGCGGCATACTCGGCCGCCCGCCTCGAAAAACCGGCGCTCGCGCTCGCCAGCCGCCGCTCCTCGGTCAGCTCTATGCCCCACAACCGCGTCATTGTCGACAAGTTGCAGCCGTCGGATGTATCCTCGCGAGAGTCCGTCAGCCACGAAGCCACCGCGCTCAGCGCCGGACTGCCCGCCATGCCCCCGGATCGCAGCACGACGCTGCAGATCTCGGAGGGGCTCGGCGCCCTCGGACGAGAAGCGACGTGGGACGACTTCCCCAACGGACGATGGGGTGATGCGCGCTCGCCCGCCTTCGGCGAGATCGACGGGTACGGGCCCTCCCTGCACATCCCGCCGGCCGTGGCCCACAAAGTCTGGGGGTACCCGGTCACGCGCGACGACATCAGCGCGCTCTTCCGGCGCCACGTGTCCGGCGAGCTGTACATCGTGCCGTGGAGCGAAGGCGGGGCCGAGGAGGGGTCCGGCACGACGCTCAACGCCGAGACGGAGATCATCCGGCCGGAACTCCTGCAGCTGATCGACAAGCGCGGGTGGTGGACCCTGGCCTCGCAACCGGCCATCAACGGCGTGCGCAGCGACGACCCGATCTTCGGCTGGGGTCCGCCCGGGGAAGGGTTCGTGTTCCAAAAACCGTTCGTCGAGTTCTTCTGCCCCAGCGCGGACTACCACACCATCCTCAAGCCGCTGCTCGAGCGCCACGGCCACGAGAAACTGGCCTGGTTCGCCACCAACGTCCGCGGCGACTTCGAGTCCTCCCTGCCCGGCTCCAACGCCGAAGACCCCGACCCCATCGACATCAACCCGGCCAACGTCAACGCCGTCACCTGGGGCGTGTTTAGAGGAAAGGAGATCGTCACGCCCACCATCATCGAGGAGGTCAGCTTCCGCGCCTGGGGCGACGAGGCCTACCGCATCTGGGACGAGTGGCGCCGCATCTACCCCAAGAACTCGGCCACCGAGCGCTTCCTCGACGCCACCAAGAACGACGTCTGGTTGGTCTGCGTCGTGGGGCAGGAGTTCGGCGCCGGGACCGAGGTCGGCTCCAAGGAGGAGGAGGAGGAGACCAAGTGGATGTGGAGGGAGCTGGCGGGCTGGTAGGTGGTCGATGCGGTTGGCTGTGACCTACCCAGGAAGGGGGATATCCTGTATCTGAACACTAAACATAAGGGTTCTTTTCTCACCCTTATTCTTCGGGACTGTGTATTGAGATGAGAACATATAATTTTTGTGTGAGTTATACAGAAAAGAGGTCATGTTCGATGAGTCGTCATACCTTATTCAATTTGGCTCTCTCTCTCTCCCTGCATTTTCCTTTAACCGCAGTCGAATAAGGTAGCTCCGAGATAAGGCTGCGTCTAGCTTCCAGTGCCCCCGATTCGTAGTCCATACCAGCCTCTCTTTGCATAACCCTTTAGTAGCTAGTAGCTGTAGCTGTAGCTAGTAGCCTGTGAGAGAGGTAGTGCAGTGGCTGGTCAAGGTGAAATAACTTGAAGTATCCCAGCCCTGAGTCCTTTCCATCCACAGTAGGTAAGGTACCTACGTACCGTCCTAGGTACCTAATGCACTCTTTCAGGTTCTTATGAGGCTTGGCCCCAATTCAGCAGCTGGACTGAAATTCTACGAAATCCACGAGATCGGTCCCTAATAGCAACTTCATCGAAATGGACGCGATAAGCTATCCTGAAACTCAACCCTGGAGAGACATATGTGTCTAAGAGGTGGACTACAGGACCACAAACACTCCATTATTCGTAGTGGTTCCCCTTGTATCTGATTTCATAGTGGGCACTATACGTTTCTCTACCCTGAGAAAGGAAGGAAGGGTCATAGAAAGCCTTCTGGAAATAAAAAAAGAATTCAATAACTACTAGCTCTGATATAATCAGTGACAGTGTAAGTCATCCTGCTAACGAGAGAAATCAATGTACTGTACCAAAAACACAAATTATGTCAACAAGTGAAGTATTGAACGCGATCAAAAACAAAACGTTGAACCACCAAGTCCCATCACAAGAATAATCAATCTGCCTAGGTACACCTGTGCAATCAATGCCACAGGGCGAGTCCTCCTTCCCAACGCTTGCGACAATACCCAGTGAAAACGATCCGCCGCCACTCTAGAGCTCCTTTGGCCTTGCCTCGGACTCGAGCGAGCTTCATACTGCCCCGCGGCTTCCAGCGATCGTCTTCCTCATGGTCAAAATCTCCTTTCCAGGAACTTCTTCCACTCAAGTGCCTGCTCCTTTTGCTCCTCCAAGTAGCTGCGCTGCCTCAGAAGCCACCCCAGAGCACTCCGCGGGACCCCAATCTCCCTAAGGCTTCTCTCTTCGAGCGCCAGAAGATCAAGGGACGTCCTCACATGGCGTAGGAACGCATCTATGAGCTCATGCGCCTGTTCTCCATCAATCTCCTCAAAGTGCTTATGCTTCCTGTAATCACAGCACAATTGGAAGCCTTTTTTCCACCGTTGCAGACGCAAAGGGATCTTACACTCTTGGCAATGCGGGTTGGTAGACCAGAGCCCTCCTCCATCTCGCCACTCGTAATCACGACAGTTAGAACACTTCGAAAATGGACGGCCCCGATTCCCGTTTTGCCACTTGACTGTCTTCCTGAACACAAGCTTTCCCCCGCACTTCAGACAACGAAGACGCACTCGACCAACATCGTCCGACATCTTGCCGTCCTAGTGCCCGCTCGCTCACCGGATACAATGTACTCCGTAGGGCAGGAACAGGTGTCGGGACCACTTCGCGAAGGGAAGGTGAATAAAGAAGAAAATCCCCAGACTCGAGGACAAGGGGGAACCGTCGCTTTTTATAGGCTATCTGCCACCATCGCACGGACGACGACCCCGTTAGGCTTTCTTTCGCCTGCTTGAGACTTCGGGCTGCTTGGGGTCTGCTCTTCTCTCCCCTGCCAGACACCCTGCCAGACGCCCCGGTCATAAGACAAATGAGGCAACCAATTAACAGGGAGATGCATGGTCCGTCTACAGGTTTTCTGACCATAAGCACGTATGCAAAGTGCCATCTGAGACTGACTGGCAACTTTTGCACCATTCTGACTGTGACTCACTCCGAAGGTGCAGGATATTGCTGAAGGCTGACATGCCCTCATCGCCATACTCCAGCAATAACTGCATGAGGAAAGTGCTGTGTACTCTATCCTCCCAAATGTTCAAAGAAAAAAAGGATTGTATAAATCAGGAGCGACCAACTAACAGAAGGCATGGCCGGAGCAAGGCAAGTAGATTATGATCCTGTATCGTATTCATTTGTATGTCTAGGACCAGTGGCGCGTACTCATAAAACATATTCCATCGCCTCGTGCTGCTGCGGATTTGTCCTTTGCCCGACCACAATCAAGCCGGAAGGGAAGGGGGGGGGGGGGGGGAAGGGGTTCTGTTTAAAAGAATCCCGGTAAGAGTAAGCATTAGCCTCACTGATTGACTGGAGGATATGGCTTGAATGCGCCATTTGCATGTGTTGTCCGCGGCTTAGACACAAAATCTCGTCCCAACCATCCAACCACTTAAGGTAGATCTTTGAGAAACCACTACGGGAAAAGGTATGTCTGTCGCCAACCATCATGGACTGAAATTCAACATCCGCGGGAGTCGCCCGATGATGATGGATGCTTCAAATTTTTGTCCCTCACCCGTTCTGGTCCTGGTCATGCTCGTCTTGGGCACTCCGTGCTTTTCGTCAGTTTGCATGTCAGTTGTACGTAAACTGAAGCGTGGCGGGAGGGGGGAGGAGAGGGTCCCCAGTTCCAATTGCTTACTTACTTGCGGTCGTAATCACCGCTCGCCAGGCTCCGTTCCTCAGGGTGTTGTGTGTTATCACTTACCTTACCGTACTGCACCATCTCCTTGTCATTCTCATTCTTATTTCCACAGGGTCTTTGACTAGACTTGGCGGTTTTGCATAACTTTTCTCATTCTAGGTGACATGAGTTTACTGCGCCATGGTAACTGAATCTTCGCGGGTTGAAAAGAGAAGAGACGAAGGGGGGGGGGGCGGGGGGGCGCGCGGGTTGTTTCCCACCCGACTACGATGGTTGTCAACAGGTTGAGATTCCATCCTTCTTCATATGGTATCATGGATTGTACCAGTTGAGATATCCCGGCAGTACAAGCTACGGCGACTGGGGCTGGTTTGGCCATAAAAGTATTTTGATTGGACATGGGATGAGATTGGGAGCAATAGACAAGCACAATTGTATATACAGATTATTTGTATACTCTTCTTATCAAAGTGGCGGTGCTTTAATTGGATAAGCAAACAGGAATTGCAGAATTGCAGCCAAACAGTTCACCAATACACTACTACCTACTAGGGGTACTCAATGTAGGGTTATCCGCCGAATCAGATCTACGGAGCCTGCCATCAAGTTCTCCCGGGGCCATCGACCAACCTAACTTAATCCAGAGTTGCCAGCCCTGAGCCGAGCCCGCGCCGCATCCACTCTGAGCCTGTCCCACTCATGATTATGGATGGGTTAATGATGGATTCGATTCTCGGGTTCCTCGGTTCTGGGTCAAGGGCTTACCTACACCTTGATTTGTGGACGAGCTGCACCCGCCAGAACGCGGTTGGACCATACGACTACGACTACGACTGGCCCGTGATCGTCTACGTACGGAGAACTGGAATGAGAGAACAAGAAAGAACAAGAAACAAAAGAACCTTGAAACTTGAAACTTGATCGAGTCTTTTAGTGCAATATAAATCCGAAAAGTTTATTCGTTGTATCTTCATAGGCGTCTATACCTCCAGAAAAGCGGAAGTGGATCTATTTGCCCGCCTTACCGGTGGGGATGTTGAACAGCACGGCGGGCTGGCCGGGGGCGTAGGGGCGGTCGAGACGGTAGTAGCCCTTGCGCTCGAACTGGATGATGTCGCCCTCCTTGAGGTCGGCAACGTTGGCGTCGGCGACGGCCTCATCCCGGAACTCGGTGTGGGGGTTCAGGACGGCCTCGAGGGTGTCCTCCTCGGTCATGGTGTCCTTGTTGAGCAAAAAGTCGAAGTCGACCAGCTCGACGGGGACGAGCTCCTGGTCGGCCGAGAGCCAGGTCACCTTCTTCTCCGTCTTCTTGAAGTCGCCCGCCAAGTGGAGGTCGAGCTCCAGGGCGGTGACGGCGCCCGTGGCCGCGTCGGTCTCGATCTTGCGCACGATCGCGTTGCCCCACGCCATCAGCGTGATCTCCTCGTCCTGCTTGAAGGTCTTGGCGTCCTCCTGGTCGAACAGGATCGAGCCGCTGAAGGTCACCTTCTTGGTGCCGATCGCCGGGTTCTTGGCGTGCTTGGGCTTGTCCTCGGTGTACGCGGCAGGCGCGCCGTTCAGCTTGGCCTTGACCAGCTGGTTCTTGAACAGCGCAGTGTGGCGCGGAGCAACGGGGTCGATGTACTTCTTGTTGGTCGCCCAGAAGAGGGTCCAGTCCAGGTTCACGATGTTCTTGCTGGGGCCCTGCTTCAGGATGAACTCGCGCAGAGCCGGGATCGTCATGCCGCGACGACGGATACCCCGGATAGTGGGGAAGCGCGGGTCATCCCAGCCCCAGACAGCGCCGGACTCGACCAGCTTGGTGAGCTTTCTCTTGGACAGCAGGGTCCGCACGAAGTTCATGCGGGCGAAGTCCCAGACCTGCACATGGCGAAGCTTGAGGGTGTCCAGGAACCACTGGTACTGGGCATTGCGGTCACGGTACTCAATGGTTCTCAGGGCGTGGGTGACACCCTCCTTGGAATCAACGATCGGGCATGCGAAGTCGTAGGTAGGATAGATCTTCCACTTGGAGCCAGTTCGGTGGTGCTCCGCGACGTTGCATCGGTAGATGACGGGGTCACGAAGCGTCTTGTTGGGAGCGTCATACGAGATCTTGGCCCGAATGCACCACCGCAGTCCCTCGGGGGTTCCCTGCTTCATCTCCTCGAAGCGAGCAAGACTCTCTTCGACCGATGCGTCACGGCGCTTGCTGGGCTCGCCGACCATTCTTTGTTCGGCCATGGTCTCCTTGTCGGTATCATCGGCATAGGCATGTCCCTCCTTGATGATGCGGATAGCGTACTCGTAGAGCTCGTCAAAGTAGTCACTGGTGTAGCTCAGCCTGTCCGGCTTGATTCCCATGAGGGCCAAATCCTCGATGATGGCATCCTGGAATTCCAGCTTCTCGTTCGAGGGGTTGGTGTCATCGAAACGAACCAGCAGGGTTCCAGCATACTTCTCGTGGGCGAAGTAGTCGTTCAGTAGAGCCGCCTTGGCGTGTCCGATGTGGAGGTATCCAGAGGGCTCAGGGGGGAAGCGAGTCACCACACCCTTATCAGTGTTGAGGAGGTTGATGTCGTAGCTGGCTCCCTCCTTGGCCTTGGCGGTCTTCTTCTCCTTGGCGACGGCGTTCATGGACTCGAGGGCAGTGGCGGCCCAGGGGCAGAGCTCGTCGATGAAGTTGAACCAACGGGTCAGGCTGACCAGAGCACCCTTGCGCACAGGGGAGATGGCAACCCTGTTGGCCCGGAGAGCACCCCAGATGGCGAGGTCGGCGGTCGAGAGCGAGTAACCAGCGACGAAAGAGCGCAGGAGGAAGTGGTTGTTCAGGCGCTGGAGCTGAGGCTCGAGGGTCTTGAAGTCGAGAGTGGTGAAAGTCTCGAGCTGAGAGAGCCATTCGGTCTCCTACATTGCAGTGGTTAGTAGACGTAGAACCATGTGCAATTGGACGGTATCCAGCCCACGTACCAACTTCTCATCCTTGGCGTTCAGGAAAGGAAAAGCAGCACGCAGTTCCTTAATCGCATTATCGGAGCCATAGACAGGCGAGCCGTTAGCACCGGTGAGTTCGACGGTGGCCTTGTCCCCACTGCTCAAGACAGCGCTATCTTCGTAGTTGATAGCAATGACATTCTGCTCCTGGTTGAGGGAAGTGGCAACCAGAAGGACAGGTAGCAAAGCGGCCGGGTTGGCGCGAGTGGCCAGAGTCAGCTGAAACTGCGACATCTCTCTTCTTCGCTTCTTCGTGAGAAAAGAATTGGGATGATGGAAAGAAGTGAAGAAGTAGAAGCCGGGATGGGGCGGAGAGGGGCACTTTTCTTGACTCAATGGGGATTCCGCCGGCGGTATTGTTTCTCCGCCTTTCCAGGGCCGCCCGGACTCGGAACTTGCTCGAGTTCCCGTCGGCGGCCAAAAAACATCGGCTTTCCCATTTGGCATTGGGCGTTTTGTTCATTCAGAATCCGGGGTCAAACACGCCTGCTGCCATGTCTTCCTTGCACTCACTGCTGCCCACTGCGGCACGGGGATTGGTCTCTTCCTGTCGATCTGCCCTGCGACCTGGCCCCTTGGCTTCGGTCGTTTCCACTTTTCAGCAGACGCGATGGGCTAGCAAGGCAAGCGTGAAAAGAGTCAAGAGCCAGGGCTACAAGAGCAACAAGGACAAGGCCAAGGTCAAGGGCAAGAAGGCCACGAACAAAGAATTCAAGCAGCATAACCTGAAGGATATGGAGCAATTTGCGCTGTGCGATGCGATGAGGTATGTGCAAACTGCTTCTCGGAATAGTCATTCGACCCAGAGACAAGTCAGTCGCTGATCACTCAACCTTTGGGGACTGCAGATATATCCGCGCCTTCGAAGTCGGCCGCCAGCCCACTGTCTCCAAGTATGAACTGCACATCCGCCTGAAGTCCAAGCGAGACGGTCCCGTCATCCGCAACATGCTCCGATTGCCCCATTCGATCTCGACGGAATCTCGAATCGCCGTCATCTGTCCCCCCGGTTCGAGACAGGAGAAGGAAGCTCGCGATGCGGGTGCTGTTCTGGTCGGAGAACAGGAGGTTTTCGATGCGGTGAAGGGTGGCAACATTCCCTTCGATCGCTGTATCGCCCATCCGGACAGTATGGAGGCCTTGAGCAAAGCCGGCCTGGGCAGGTTCCTGGGTCCCCGCGGTCTGATGCCCAGCGCAAAGATGGGTACGGTGGTTGAAGATGTGGCCTCCCGGGTCGAGATGCTACGTGGTGGTACGACCTACAGAGAGCGTGCTGCCGTCATTCGTCTTCCCATCGGCCAGTTGGGTTTCTCCCCGGAGCAATTGCGCGACAACATGCGTATCGCTCTGGAGCAGATCAAGAAGGATGCCGCCGCCATGAACGATCGCATAGTTAAGGAGATCTACGAGGTGGTAAGTCAGCGACCATCCATTTTAAAAAGTCCTCCGGTCAAGGACCTGTCGCTAACCCACAACTCCAGGTGTTGAGCTCCACGAATGGCCCCGGCTTCAGCTTAAACGGCGAATTCAAGTCCGACCAAACCCCAGACACCACCAGCATGCATGGCCCATAAATATAGTTTCTTGAATATCCCGAGTGTACAGAATATGTTTCATTAGGCAGGACACGGTGTATAATGGTATTGTTTGACATATATCTCCAAAGCATAAGACTTTTCCCCAACGCCGACGCTATACACAAGTGGCTTCACTCCTATTCTCGGGAGAGAGAATCTAGGATTTCATGTTCTTCAGTGCAGACACCGCTGTGGCGTCCTCACCCATGATCTTGTAGAGGCGTAAGATAGCCATCGTTCTCTTGTCTCGCTTGTCACCCGCATGGCTGGCCTGGTCCAGGGCCGTTTTCAGATCCAGGAGCAGCGCTGATCGAATCTTCGAGGCCCGAGTTCGCTGGCCTTGGATGAAGGGATGTTCCTCGCCAATCCGGGCCGCCAGCCTCGTCAGGTACAAATACTTCTGGATATGGTGCTCGAGCGTTTTCAGCGAAACGAGCGGTGTTGCCGAAGCCCCGTTTGTTAGTTCCTCCTCACTATCATCGCTGGCGCTGTCCAGAAAGTCCGAGTCCGACTCGACCTCGGTAGCGGAGGAGTCGGCGCGAGGTTGGCGAGCGGCGTCTCCGATCATGAGTTTCCTCTCCAGCTCCTCGATGCGATCCACGTAGTCCAGCAACGCGCGTCCCACGTTGACCTCACCCTTCAACCGCTTCTTCTCTTTCAGCAGCCCTTCGACCTCCTCCTGTCGGGCCTCCACCTTATCGCGGATCGCCCGCACATCGCGCTGGAAGGCCAGGAGCCCGACGCGCACCTGTTCGACCTTCTCCTCTCCACCCTGCAGTGCGATCCCCAGCGACAGAAAATCCTGGTAGTTCTCGTTGACCAGGTCGAGCAGCTCCCGGCTGAGCAATTGGTCGAGGTCCCGTAGTTCTTGTCGCAAGTCTTCCAGGCTCTGGTGTCGGTTGGTCAATGAGGAGAGGTAGGTGGCGGGGTCGAAATCCGGTGCGAGAAAGGAGGCACGGGACAGAGGTTCCGGGAATGGCAGGCCGGATGTATCGTCATCGAGATCGGAGGCCGACTCGTCGGAGTCGCCAAACTACCGCGGAGATGGAATTGTCAGCCCGGGTGAGGGGAGGTGGGTGGAAATGGATGGATGCATGCATACACGGAAGTTGTTCATTCTGGAAGTAAGGTCGGATATAGGCCAGGCTGAAGGACGCGCACAGATGGTTGACAAACAACAATGTTTTGGGGAAGTCGGGGAGGGAGTGGAAGAGTGGAGAGAGGGGAAGGAAGTGGAGAGGTACGGAAGTTACTTTGGTGGTGGTAGTTACGGAGTAGTTAGAGGTAAGTTACAGGTGGTGGCATGCTGACCAGTTGGTGGTTCTAAGCGGAGGGAGTAAACGATTGAAGAGCAACCTTATACTTCCGCGTTTGCTACTTACTGTACAGTACATCTACATCTGCATCTACATCTACGCCTACATACGGTATATACAGTACATAACCATCTTCATTTCTCTTGGTCTTGCAGAAGCTAGCCTGGTCGCATTGATCAGCGTGTCATCCGACGCTTGGGAGTCATGGCGATGGCGATCATGGTCTCAGACAGCCACACTACAGGGTTACGCGGAGCTCATGCGTGGTTGTGTTCCCAGTGACTGATGCGCTGGAACAACCACCTACGTGTCTCGTGCCGTTGGTCTGTGTCCTCCCCGCTACTGCCACTGCTGTTGCTGTTGCTGTTGCTGTTGCTGTTGCTGTTGCCGCTGCCGCTGCCGCCGTCTCAGCTGCGCGTTGAGACCGTAAGGTGGGGTTGATCATCGCCTCGGGGAGGATGGTGTAGCTTTTGGTGGTGGTGATGGTGGTGTTGTCATCCTCGCCTTTCGTTGTTGTCCCCCTCCTCCCCCTCCCCTCCCCTCCCCTCCTCCCCTTCGGTCCACGTTCTAGTCTAGCCTTGCATCCACACTGGCTGGGATTTTTGTTTGTCATCGGCTGGCCGGAACAATGGATCTTCACTCAGACAGGCTGTTCACCCACACGGGTGCTTCTTTTGCCCCGTCATCCTCGTCGTCTTCCTTCCCGCGCCGCCGATGGTCGCAGCTCAGCCCTCTGCATATTCACCCCCATACCCATACCCATACCTCCTCGTCTGCGGTGGTCGAGACTGTCCGACCCTCTCCATCCACGCATCATCCCTATCGCAACGATGACCTGTCTCTGACTGCTGGGTCCTCTCGAGCACATCGTGCCACTGCACTCCGTCAGTTGAATGGTTATGCCAGACCCTTATCAGCCAAGGGCCGGCCCGCAACCTCTCGGCCATCCTCCTCCACCAACACCACCACCACCACCTTAGGGTCTCAACCCGTGCTGGTGCGAGCATATTCCGGAGAAAGCCCTAATGCGACATCCACTGCAGCCACGATGCCTTCACGGCGCTCATTCCTCTTCTTCTCTTCGCGCTCGAGCAGCCGTCCTCATGCGCCGGCGCTCCCCTCCGAAGAGGATTTTAGCATCGATGGCATCTTGCGCGCCATCGAGCCCGATATCCGGCACACGCTCGACGCCATCGGCGAGATCTGCGGTCGCAGCAAGCTGAGCCTGGCCAACGAGTACGGGAGCCATATCGCGCCCCTGGGCGAGATCCGCGCTCCGCCCGGCGGCCTGTTGACGGTGGATGAAGCAAGCTCCGACCACGAGCGACAGGCTGACAACGACGTTGTCATCTATGACGACGATAACAGCGTTGCCGACGGGCGTGATTTCCACTCCGCTCCGCCCTTTCGGTACTGGGGCCAACTCCGACAGGCGACGACGACGACGAGGACGGGGTCTCACTCGAGAATGTCCTTACCCGCGGACAGCGCATCGCTGCAGGTTCAGCCCACGACCCCACGATCCTCGGCAGCCTTGCAGTCGGCGCATGGCGAGACTGGGGTTGACTTGCTTCTGACCACCAGGGAGATCGCGTCCAAGTCGAGCGCCAGTGGCCGAGGTCTCCTGGGGAGGAAGGTGAAGAACGACGCCCGACGCCGGACCTACGAGATGATTACACCGGCACTGGTGTCGGAGACATTGCTGGACGCGCAGGCCGAGAGCCACTATCCTCCCGAGGCATCCCGTCGCAGTCGGCCGCTCAGTACAAGCAATGTAGGAACCGCGCAAGCTGGCGAAGACCACCTTTCGGGGACACCCCGACCGTCCTCGATGGTCGATATGCGGAGTCTCTTCGGCTGGCTCCGGTATATCATGAACGATGCCGAGTATGGACGTAGTCCGGTGACAGCAGAAATGAGGCTGCGGGCAATGCTGGAGCGGCCAGCCCACGGCCATGATGGCTGAATGTTCTGTTTTTCTGTCTATGATTGATGATATACGACTGTATGCTATTTAATGACTCCAATCCGATTTGCAAGTCCCAACATTTGGGAAACAAGTTCAAATGCACATGCACATGCACATGCAGACAATCTTCAATTCTAGACCGAATCTCCCCGACAGTCTTCTCAGACTCAGAAACCATGGTATCGTTCCCACCGTACACACAAGGACATCATATATGAACATGAACAAGATAAATGCATCCACCTATATACTTCTCACCTCACAAGTTTATAGAACCCAAACCCCAAGCCCACCAAGGAATTCTACCCCTCAATCTCCGCAATCAACGTCCTCGCAAACCCCTCAAACCGAGCATACGACCACCCCTCCCGATACTTCTCAACCAAAGGCCGATCATCATCCACCTTTTCCTTTTCCTTTTCCTTTTTCTGTTCCTCCTCCGCATCCTCCTCCTGATCACTCCCCTCCCCATCCGCCCCAATCCCCCTCCCCTCCACCAACGCCCCAAACCCAACATCCACCGGCACGCTCCCCAGAAACCTGACCCCCATCTCCCTCGCCATAACCTCCCCGCCCCCGCTCGAAAACAGATTCGTCACCTCCCCACAGCACGGACACGTATACCCGGACATATTCTCGATTACGCCGAGCGTGGGGATCTGCGTCTTGACGCAGAAGTTGACTTCCTTGCGCACGTCGGAGGTGGCGATGGCCTGCGGGGTGGTTACGAGGATGGCGCCGGCGAGGCGGGGGGGCGTTGCCTGCGTCGCTGGGGATTGAGGGGCGGAGGAGGGTGAGGTAGGGCCGGTGCTGCACAGCGTGAGGAGCTGCTCGGCGAGGGCGATGTGCTCGTCGCTCGTGCCGGGCGGGGTGTCGACCAGCAAATAGTCGGTCTCCCCCCAGAGGACGTCCGAGAGGAATTGTCGGATCATGGCGGTTTTCTTGGGGCCGCGCCAGATGACGGCGTCGGAGCGGGAGCGTAGCAGGAAGCCGAGGGACATGCAGTGTAGTGGGCCGCGGGGGGTGGAGGGGGAGGAGGTCTTTGAGGGGGTGGATGTGGTGGGTTCTTGGTGGTGGTCTTGAGCGGGTGTCGTTGTGGTGGTAGGGGTAGGAGAAGGTGGCGATGGCGATGCTGAGGCTGGTGCATCTACAGCGGTATGCACGGGAACAGGCAGCCAGCCGCCGGGCGCTTGCGTGATCTTTGCATCTTCCAGGCCGACTAAGCGCGGGATCGAGGGCCCCGTGAGGTCGATGTCGAGGATCCCCACGGATTTGCCCTGCAGGGAGAGCGCCAGGGCCAGCTGCAGCGTCACGGAGGATTTGCCGACGCCGCCTTTGCCGGAGAGGACCTGTTCCCGATCAGAGATGTTAGTCGCATATCCTCGCAGGAAGCTGGGGTTGTCGAGGGCAGGATTTCTGGAGTGAGGGTGTAGTAGGTTCGCAGGTGAGTGTGCTGGAGTATGCTGGAGTATGACCCTCCACTGCGCGTTATCGATAAGAGGAGGAGGGGCAAATATTCCAGCAAAGGCACAGGGATTGGAAGTTCTCTCACCAGCACCACGTTCTTGACTCCGTCCAGAGGCATCTTCTTGTTTTCTGCTGAATGGACGGAGAATCAATGGAGGAGCAGACAGCCTGTTTAGCGGGTGGGGGAATGAATGGAATTGATGGCGATGGCCGATTTCGGGCGCGTTTTTTTTCTGCGTCATTCCGCGGAGGTTGCTTATCAATCGGGCTTGGCGACAGGAACGCCGGAAAAGATACTCGGGTTCAGCTTCAGCTTCGCAATTTGCTCTTATTTATTACGAGGGTCGGGAGTTTTTAAATTCCGCTTTCATCTGACCTTCAGTAATACACAGAATCATTAAATCATCCCCATTGTTCATGAATCATCTCATCCTCATGAATCATCTCATCTCATTTCTTAGTTTTAGACCTCCAGAGACTATCTACGCCTGGCTCATTGCATAACTTCTAGTCCACGGCCTCATTGCACGCTCATTGCCACTTCTGCACCACAACGCCGCCCCTCTTGAAGTCGGCCATTTCCCCCAGGACAGCACCCTTGTCCGTAAGATCCTTGCTGGGGAACGTAGTCATCAAGACCCACGGGCGGGACTGGCTAGCGGGGCTGGACGCAGACACAAATTCGTAGACATCCCCAATCGTGTGGGTAGTGTTGAAGCGAGACGTGAGTCGTGTGCCATCGCCAAGGCGGATTTGCAGGGTGATGGTGGGCTGAGATTCATCGACAGTAGGCTTAGGTGGCTCTGAGGCCTGACTTGCTGGAGCTGGAGCTGGGGCTGGGGCCGCGGCAGAGGTCGACACGCCAGGCGTAGGGCTTCCCAGTCGCTGCCCCTGGCCAGAAAAGGGTTTGTACTTGGGCTTTGGCTTGACGTATTTCTCCTCGTGCTGGTTGATTTCCACGTCCACCTCTTGGCCAGACTGTACGTTCATGATCGAGAGAGGAGCACGACCCTGTCGGATCCCCTCCAAGATCTCTGCGTTCCGGGGGTCATCGGAGCGGTACAGCTCGCCATCGTCGACGGAGAATCCGTCGGCCCAGAAATGAAGCGTTCTCTGGACTCGTTGCGGCACTTGCGTAGCGGGCGCGCTCGGGGCTTCGATTACCCTGCTCGGAGCATCATCGCCACCGAGGGTACGTGCTGTGCCCGTGAAGTGCGACTGTCTGCTTGGTTCATCCGAGGAGGGCGGCTGAGTTCTACTACAGTGTTAGCCTCCTTCTGGGCATGCTACCGGTGGCAGGTTTCACCTCTTGGCCTTCTCGATAATCTTCTTCTTGATGTCGTCCGGGTTCTGCACGGCGAGGCCAGACTTTTCCCCTCCCGCGAAGAAATCCTGGTTCACGGAGTCCTCCTCCTCCGAGGATTCACCAGCCCCGGAGGCAAAATCGCCCAACGTCGCGAATCTCTTCTTCGGTCCGGTCCTGCGCGACGAGGACGGCTGCGGGGTAGTGGATGGAGACTGGGATGAACTCCCACCGAGTGTGCGACCGGCGACTGGCCCCGTTTCCGCTCCTAAGCGCTGCCCTGAGCCTGTGTTTGCGCCCTGCATAGCTTCGTCCTGCTCGGCAAAGAACTCGGTCACTGCGGCTTCGAGGTCCCATTCGCTGGCCGCCAGGTATTCTTGAGCCTGTAAGAAGTAGACGTTAGTGTGGAGTCCAGTTCCTCTAAAATTCAGGGACAAGCATACTACTGCGGCATCAGTGCCAGACATAGCACAGAACTGGGATACTAGCTCATCGTGAGCTGCTTGGTGCTCCATGTTGATGATATAACCGGGACTGCAAAGGTCGCTGGCGCCGGAGAAAATTGGTTTGAGAATGAAGTCACTCGTTCACTTAAAACAGAGTATCGTCCAGATATTTTCAGGAGTATGCAACAGAGGTGATAGTTGGCGGGAGGCGCCTTGGGAACAAGGAAGGAGATCTAGTGGATACAACTGGTAGTAGCTTTACTATACCTAGTTGAAGCTGGAAACAACAATGAGGACAAGCTGACAAGCTGAGGTACGTCACTGTTGCCTGATTGGTCATCCGGAAGAGGGGATCTTCCGTCTATTCATCGATTCCACATTGAAGCCTCAGGCAGAAACAGTCAGCAGTCTTGATAGCTATAACTATACTGTCTTCCGCAGTAAACTCGGCCATGTAGAAGTACCATGCACCTTATATACTATTTGTAGCTTATAGACTACCAGTTCCCATTCTCAAAGCATCATATACTCCCTTGGCAGTTTCACACGCATCGGTGCTGGGCGTTGCGCAACTGACGAGTGAGCAGCTCTGCGGCTTACATAACCGCCGCGCAGGTCAGGTGTATTGGAGCATTCATTCCATCCACTCGTTGAACAACCTCAACAAGATACCTTACAAGCTACCCCCGTCCACTTCGGCTGTTGATTTGTCGGCCTTCATCTCCACCGGAAACCACTGATTTGACTTCTGCGAGCAGATCATTGTTTTGGACAAACCTCAGCCCTACCATATTTTCCTCCTAAGATACCCCCCGTTTGATATACCTTGCTCCCTCCCCGCATCATGGCCGCCGACCTCTCCAACTCCGGGGAGCTCTACGAATCTGGACTGACTGTCCACTCGGACTCCGAAGTTTATTCCGCCAACCACGATGACTCCTCGCATTCCTCTTCCACTTCGAGCTCCCCTCTGATCCTCTACAAGCCCCCGACGTTCTGGAGCATTCTGCGCGGCGCCGCGATCAACCTGGTGCTTCCTTTCGTGAACGGCTTGATGTTGGGATTTGGCGAGTTGTTTGCACATGAGGCTGCCTACAGGCTAGGCTGGTCCGGCACAAAGGTATGAAGGCGTGGACCCCTGTCGTGGGAGGCAGGGGCGGACCTGCTCCTCTCCACGATGTTGACCGGCAGATGTGCTAACCCCGCGATCATTGCAGGTGTTCCCTATGCATCGACGATCTAGACCAGCTGGACCTGGCATTGAAGTGCGCGAGCTCCCGCAGCGACGGAGCACTAGAGCTGCTGGTCTGCAAGACACCACGTCCTTGGAGTAGATGATGATTGGGGAAGGCAGCATTATAGATCCTTAAAACCGGTGAAGCGGTCGTCAGGGTAGGCTAGGGAACCGTCTCCCGAGCGCAGTTCATCTGTCAAAGCAAGCAGCGCAGGATGCGCGCGTTTGTTGAGAAGTTCTAGTGTACATAGATCTAAGCATCAGTTGATAGGCTTGACCTAAACGGCGTCCGGCGAAGCTCATACATTTGACAAATCTGTAGCATATTCTTCACAAAGAGAATGGACTGATCAATACGAATACTGTGGACTCACCCCTCAACACCAAGTATAGCTACATGATACACAATAGTTGGTCAATGTTGCTCTGATCCTAGACCGGGTTGTCCGCCAACGATGCTGGGTCACTTGGCCCTCTTCTCCTCCGGCCGCCCGGCAGAAAAACACGGCTTGGCAACAAAAAAGCGCTCCGTCGCCGGAGCCCCGATTTTCCCATTCAGGTGTCCCTCAGTCCAGTCACTCCCTCCGATTGTCTCCTCTCCAGTCCCCAACTCGGCATTTCAATTCAACAACCATGTTGGGAGGAACTGGTCTTGCTGGCCGCGGCGCTATGCCTGCCACTGCCCGCCAGCGATTGCTTGCTTTCTCGCGCTCTAGTCGATCGGTGAGTTTATTTACGCCTTCGCTCTAATTTCCCCAACTCCCCCAGTTTAACTAACTCGGTCCTATAGATGTCCTCATTCCGGCCGCAAGCCTCCAGAAACGCTCTTCGCTATGGAGCGTCCAGCCGGCCCATGGCTAAGACTTCCTCGCTGCGGTCTGCGTCCGCCATCCCTGCTATCTCCGCTGCTCGTTTCAATTCGACCACGGCCGCCCCCGCAGACGCTCCTACCGTCGTCCCTACTCCCGAAGTTGTTGAGGCCGTGCCAGACTTGGTGGAGATTGACATCACGACGATCCCGGAGAAGATTGGCTACCTGAAAGAATTGGGGTTGGACTACGGCTGGGGTTTCTCCTCGACAATAGAATGGATCATCGAGCATGTTCACATCTACTCGGGACTCCCGTGGTGGGCGAGTATTATCGGCACTGGTTTGCTGGTCCGTCTGGCCATGGTGAAGCCCACGCTCGAGGCTGCCAATGCCACGACCAAGCTCAACAACATCAAACACCTCACGACCCCGATCCGGGCCAAGCAGATGGCCGCCTCGCGTGAGAGCAACATGCTCGAGATGAACAAGGCCCGGGCCGACATGCAGGAGCTGCACACCAAGCACGGCATCCAGCCTTGGAAGGCAATGATTCCCATGATCCAGATTCCCCTCGGCTTTGGGTGCTACCGGGTAATCAAAGGCATGACTTCCTTGCCGGTGCCCGCTTTAACCTCGGAGCATGTTGGTTGGCTCCAGGATCTTACAATTGCCGACCCCCTCTACATCCTGCCCGCCGTCAGCTCCTTCTTCTTGTACTTCTCCCTCAAGGTATGTGCTGCCACCTTTCGATGACTCGTTCTTGTCTCCCATTCCGCTCCTGGATCGAGGCACGCTTGCTAACCGCGGCCTCCCGCAACAGAAAGGAGGAGAGTCTGGAGGCAACGCCATGCAGAACACCGAGATTGGAAGGGCGGTGCAGTACGGCCTTCCTGCCATTTCCTTCATGTTCATGGCCTTTTTCCCTGCGGCTCTGCAGCTGTACTTCACGAGCACCGGTCTCGTTGGTATGACCCAGGCGTACCTGCTTTCCAAGCCTGCTTTCCGCCAATGGGCCGGGATCGCCCAGGTGGAAAAGGTTGAGCTGGCTCCCGGCCAAGAGCAGAAGAACCCCATTCGCATGCTCCGTGAGATGATGGAGGCTGAAACTGCTAAGCAGCGGGAAGCCGCCGCCGCCGCTGCCGCTGTCCGTGCTCCGGAGCAGCAGGTGAGCTATATCGACCGTGCGATTCAAAACTTCAAGCAGTCCAAGGACAAAATCAAGCAGGAGGCAAGCAGCAAGATCGACGAGATCCGTGGCACGGGACCCAAGCTGAACGAGGACGGATCGGTGGCGCAGCCCCCGCGGTTGAGCGAGAAGGACCGCAAGACGGCGGAGGACTACGAGAGGCGGAGAAAGGAAGAGGAGGAGTATAAGCGCGAGGAGCGCAACCGGGCCCGCCGCGAGGCGCACATGAGGCTGTTGGAGCAGCAGCGCCAGCAGGCCCGTTCAACGATGAAGCGATGAATTCCACACACTAGACCCTGCACCAGAAAGGATGCGGACTGGACATGATCAGCTAGCTGGAGTGGACTTTTGGGAGTTGTATTTCTCTGTATATTATGGGTGCTTTGTTCGATTTTCATTTCATTCTCTTTCAGTTCATCATCTGCATGATTACCATGTGCTTCCAACCTTGTTTACTAAGAATGCATTGGGATTTGAGATCTGCAATGATCTTGTCCATAGTTTCCTCACGCTTGGGACTCAGTGTCTGGGCTTTGTCAGCACCGGGGATTTAACTCAGTTGAAGTCCGTCACTAACAACACTTCTTTAATCTCCTTCCTTTCTTTTGCACCATCCCCCTCATCGCAAATACAAACAGGCACAGCTATACTGCAGTCCAATACAGCCAGAAGTTCCAAAGGACTAGATCAATAAGCAGTGAAGAACAACGTCAGTCATCACACACTACACATCTCGCTTCTGACCCTGAACCTCGCCCGGTGCCTCAATTCTCCGCCTCAATCATGGCATCGAGGTATCTCCCTGCTTGATGAATAAGCACCTGCTACCAAAGGATCAATACCACGTCTCTGAGTCTGGGGCAAGAAACTCACTTGAACGCAGCGACGAAGGCTGGGATACCAATACATTTGAGGCATTTCACCCGTGTCAAACTACGACCATGGCCGCATTATCATCAGTCATCCGATCTTCTTTCCAAAAACCCGATTGCTTGCACACCTACCATGCGTGTGGACTCCGTGAGGCCCTGATGCGCTTCGGAGAGGTAAACCCTATCGGCGACCAGGAAGGGCTGCGAATTCCGGAAGAACTTGTGGCGGGCACGGTCGTACTGTGCACGGGAGATGCGAGGCCCGTTCAGCATCGAGCGCCGACACGACCAGCGGGAGAAGCGGATCTTGGCGTCGGCGTGCAGCAGCAGGGTGTGCTGGAAGTTGAAGCACTACACACCCACCACCCGTTAGCACAAGCTCCGGTCCTGTGGGGTGGTGAACCCTACTCGATCCAAGAAGTCATGCGCCGCCGGCATCATGACGAGGCCGTCGATGACGAACTCGTACACGTCGGCGGCCATCTGCTCCGCGATCTCCTGCTTGATGAGGCTGAAGAGCACGGCGCTCGGAACGATCTTGTGCTCGCCCTCGCCGTCGGGGACCGGTTTCGAAAGACGGAACCTCAGCCTGCGCTCCTCTTGCTCGACGAGGGCGTCGATTTCCAGGTAGCCGAGCTCTTCGTCCTTGGCCAGGTCGACGGCGACGGTGGTCTTGCCGGCGCCGGGCGCTCCTGCGTTGGCCGCATATCAGTTTCACAATTCGAGCCCGAGCCCGAGCCCGAGCCCCAAGTCAAATTCCCGCAGAACTTACCTGTGACAACGAACACGACGGCGCTGGATAGATCGGCCGGGGGTGGCTCTTCCGTGGGTCTGTGACGGGGTCTCATGGCCAGAAGCCCGACGCTGGGGAGGGATTTATCTTGAATGTGAAGGACCCGGTCGTAGCGATATTCGGGGTGATGCAAGATGCCGGCACTCGCGAGATGTCGATGATCCT
Source organism: Aspergillus fijiensis CBS 313.89 (assembly GCF_003184825.1). Lineage (NCBI taxonomy): Eukaryota > Fungi > Ascomycota > Eurotiomycetes > Eurotiales > Aspergillaceae > Aspergillus > Aspergillus fijiensis. Next base: position 268,309 of record NW_024468985.1, read on the forward strand.
GGCGCGCCGACGTAACGCTTCGAGTGTGTGCCGGCTTCAAGCGGATTGGCAGCTCGGTCTGCTGGTTTATCTCGGGGGGGCTCATGTTCTGGCCTGTTTATCAGTGTTGTGGCTGATGTATCAGTGTTCTAACCGGTGGTATCAGCTATCAGTATAGATCCCTTGAACGGAAACAGGTCCTGCAGTTAGAACAAGAATCGCCTGCGTCTGCTTCAGGATCAGAGAAGCGACCGGCATGAAGTGAAAAGGTGAGAAAGGACGCATGTTTCTGATCCCATGCACTCTCATTCAATATGGCCAGTGAACCCGTCTGCGTCGCTTAGTCGGCGACGATGCGATGCAGCACTGGGGTCGACCGTTGCCTAGAAGCGGAGCCCTATGATGTCGTTGTTGTCGTGAGCTGGTGTTGTTCGTGTTGCTCCTTTTTTTCTTTTCTCTCTTTCATCACCCCCTGTAGCTATCTCTTTCTCGTGAATCTCCTTTCATGGTGTCCTTTGGCGGTGAACCAACAACACACTTCAGATCCATACTCGAGGTCTGACTTGCAAGACCTCTTAGAGTTCAGTATGCGGTCCCTCGAAGAAACCGCTCTCGAGACCTGGTACGTGTATAGCAAAAGACCTGTCTTCTGGCCATTATCCCTCCTCCATCCCACAGCTCAACCCCCAAGCTAATCCTTCAGACACAGCTATAGCCACGAGCTGGCTCTAGCGGGAATGGCTCCTGCTCTAGCCACCCACAATATCAAGTCCTTCTCCCATCCTTCAGGATGAAGGGAAAGGGTTCAACACCCTAGTAAGTCCTGATCCATCAACTTCTTTTGCATCGTGCCTCCTGTCTTCTCTCGATGTATGAGCCCAGCAACCAGATCAACCTCGCAGCTAACACCTCCGCCTACACAGAATAACCCTCTTTCTAGAGGACAAGCTCACTCCCTTCCTCAGGCTAGGCCCTGGCTGGACCAAGGCTGGGAACCGCCCGAACGTCCCCAAATCCCAAAATGCCCAATTCCCAGCCTTGGTCCAGCCGCACTACGGAAGGTCGGCCGTCAGAATCAATTGATCGACAGCATCACCAAATAAATCTTATACTTGAACACTGGCCCAACCTTGGCCTATGCGAATATATATACTTATATATATATGTATATATACTATAAACACATATATAAATAGTCCGTTAAGCTACCCACTCCCCCAATCCACCCCAATCACTAATCACTAATATCATCCCCACAGACCCGGCCATACCATCACCAAGCAGCATCAGCACAAGCATATTTACTCAACTCCACTCAACTCAACCCTATATATAAGATATAGGGCAACCTCACTCCCTTCTTCAGGCTACTGCCTTCTGGATCAAGGCTGGGAACCGCCCAAAGATCCAGACCTCAAAATTCCCAGCCTTGGTCCGGCCGAACCACGGAAGATCGGCCGTCAGAATCAGCATCACCAAGTAAATCTTAAATATAACCCGCTGGCGCAGCCTCGCCCTAAACGCATACGTATATATATATATATATACATAAACAAAAAAAGGTTCGTGACTCCCCTCCATCACGTCACGTTAAGTTCACTACTCATTCCCAGACAAAGAGACCAGACCAGATCGGCATGCGGCTTCAATACCACAATACCTTCCCTTCCCCCCCCCTCCCC